>NW_028297114.1:3701579-4012413 GCF_055798465.1 Pogonomyrmex barbatus | reverse complement strand
CGTGTTTTGCGACGCAAGTCCTCATCTGTCAGACCGTCGCTCCGAGCATCCGCGGTATTAAAAAGTTCCTCTCCAGTTTCGAGATGTCTCCGAAAACGTCGTTCACGCTTCGAAAATTCGTTTCGAAAACTGTCGCGTTTGAAGTCCAGCGACTCGCGCTTCCGCGTCAATCCGCGGCTCGACTTGCCGAAACGTTTCAACTTCCCCCCGACGCCCTTGTCGCGAAACTTCTCGACCCCTTTGAACTTTCGCAACTTCCGGCGGGGCTTCCGGAATTTGTAACTGTTTTTCAAGTTCACGTCTTTCGACGCTCGTTCGGCCGAGTTATACGTTCCGCGCGATTCTCCATTCTTGGATAAATCCCGAAAGTCGTCGGGAAATCCCTGCATCTCATTCGCCGGTAACGAGCCGCGAGCTTTTGATTCCGGGATTTTCGTCAATGATTTATCCGCGGAACGAGCGGCGGCGGCGGCGGCGGCGACGACGACGACGACGGTGGGCGCGGATAATTCTTCCAGCCGTGCGATTCCAACGGAAGAGGAGAGATTTCGTAATCTTGTAAAAGCAGGAGCGGCCGAGACTCGCGTCGATACATTAGCATTTTCAGTTTTTTGCTCCTCACTGCTCGTATTACCGCTTCGAATCGCGGCTCCACTTAAGTTCTTCCTCACGACCGAGGCGTTTCTCAACGCGTTAACGTTATCCGAGATGTTCCCCGCTGCCCTAAATCCATACCTCTCTTTATCTGCCGTCGACGAGTGCGCTTCCGATATCACGATTTTCGATAATTGCACGAACACATCCCCCTCGAAACCGTGCGATTTTGTCGTGACGTTACGATTAATATCCTCACCGGTGTTGTCTCGAAACAAAATCCCCGATCGAGTAAAAAGTTCAACAGCCGCGGCGAAACTTCCGTTATCACCGTTAGGGAACGCATTCTTCTCCGTCCGTCTCGAAAATTGACTCTCTTCCGGAATTCGCGACGAGTGTAATACTAGGAACGTCGATGTGTAATCGAAAGTATTTTCTGGCTGGATTGCACCACGAAATCGATCTCTCGCCATCTCCTCGCGATTTCCACTTTCTGAAAAATTCACTGATCTGTCGCACTTCTCTAGCTCGAGAAACTTCCGATTATCCTCTTTGCCATCCGTTTTCCTGAAACCTCGCTCGCCTTCTAACTTCGTTAGTTTCGTAGTTGAATTTCGAGAATCATCTGCTACTGATCCGTGAAGAATCGAAGATCGATCGTCATCTCGACGATCGGGAAATTGCGAATTCGAGTTCTCACATTTTAATCTATTAAAGTTATCTCCTTCTATACTTGTAAATTTTATAATTACGTCTTGAAGATTATCCGTGACCGATCCATGGATCGAAGAGCGGCCGTTGCTAATCCGTTGATCCGATTCTCGAAATCCTTTTTTCGAATCATCCAGATTTCCACTCGATAAATTGACCAATAAATCCTTGTTTCTCTTGTCGTTTTCCTGTTTCATGGCTCTTTTTTTCATGGCTTGTTCGTACATGGCATCGATATAGGCTTCGATTTTTCCCTTGATTGGTGACAGATTGGAGAACACGTTCTTCGATACGGACGACAGAATTTCGCGATTCGCATTCTCCGCCTGAGGGAATGCCTCGAGCGGTCGAGTATGCTGTCTAGCCGAATTGCTTTTAAGCTGTTCTTCCCGTTGTTGTTTCCAAAGAGGAGACGCTCGCTCGCCAAGTGGGCCATTAACGGCGGAAGTATTGCAGCTCGTTACTCGTCCTCGCGCGTCGCCGTTCTCCAGCTCGATTTGGCGGTTGTGTTCCCCGTTCCCGCTCGTTTCGACCTGGCGCTGTGCCTTTGGATTGTCAAATAAATTTACGCTCGACACGGACCTGTTGCGAGCTGTGTTTGCGCCATCGTCCCTCTGGTAATAGTTTGACTTGGCGGCGACCGAGCGGAAACTTTCGGCACGATGCGCGTCCTCGCAAGAACAGCAGAAACCCTGAAAGCAATCCGGCGTCTTGTTGCGCGCGGCTCTTACTGCAGGGACATAACTTGCTTAAAGTTTAATTAAATGGCTCGCCATTGTCAGGGAAGTTTGGCCAAGCTAACGTGTAAACGACGGCATTCAGAAATTATTTTCATCTTTGGCCAGTTGGATTCGACCGTAATTGAGAGAATGGTTAATAATAATAGCTTACAAATGCAACAAAATGAGTAAAATACAAATGGTAAAATGCATAACATAAAAATATTATATAATAATTTACATATTAGCTGCTATGTTATGGTAACGCATAATATAATTTTGTTTAATACACAAATATAAAAAATAATATTAAATATTACAATTAACGTAATTCTCATGTTTTTCTATTTTTATTTATGTTATTTTTTGTTTAACTTTTTATTTTAGATAAATGAAATCGAAAGAATTTAAAAATTAAATAATCGATCATTCATCAAGGAATTGTACTTAATTTTTATATGCAAAGGAATTATAGAACTGTTTAAAATTTTTATATTTTTATCGATCTTTTGATACATAAAACTTTAAAGTCTTTGATAATATCAATGAGGATAATTTCCAAATGTTATCATTAAGAAATAAAATATTTTGTTAACAAGTACAAAAACCATAAAAAAATATGAAAAAAATTGAAATAAAAATATGCTAATTTATTAAAAAATTCGAAATCATATTAATTATTATTAATGTTAAAAAAGTAAAAGATATTTATAACAGCAAAATGGATGGTCAACGTTACTACTTCAGCGAGCGTAAGCTTCAAGCCTTATACATCCTCAATCACACATCATTCCTCACTTTATATTAGAAGTTCTTATATAAAGAACTGCTATCATCGCTTCCTTTACTTTTTGTATTCTAATATCACCTAATATCTGATACGTAATATATATACATATATGTATATAGGTACACACGCGCGCGCGCGCGCGCGCGCGCGCACACACACACACACACACACACACACACACACACACACACACACACATATATACACACATATTTTGTATACAGATATATACAAGAATATTGATTGAATTATAGCAGAATCTGTATATATGTCAAATTTATGTAGATCTATCAGAAGATATATATCCGAGTTGATAGTAAAGTTAGAAGCGAATTACGGAATTACGGATTTTTTCTTTTTTTTATGGCGACACAATTGAGATCGATACACACAGTAACTATTTAGCGACTATTTCAATTAGATATTTTGACTGAAATTTGTGTAAATCAATGGCGCTGGGCATATGATGACTAGACTCGTTGTTTTTTTTGTCTTTTTTTCTTTTTCATATTTTTTTATATTTTCTTGGCCAATACTTCTTTTTTTTTTTACGTGCAGCATTGATTTGGGTATGAAGTTGATGTACAGTTTTGGTGGCTTTGAAATTACGGCTGAAATTAATTGCAATAAAGCGAAAAAGACGGGGACGGAAGAAATGCAGGGTGATACATATTATGGAACTGTTCGGGATAGATTCTGTGCGTTCGAAATTGTTCAGTTATTTCCTAGATTTCTATTATCTTTTCTAGGAAAAACGAAATAATTTTAATCGTAATCTATTCCAAATAGTTTCATAATATGTACAAAGGCTTCTCTGAGCAGTAGCAGACCATCAAGATAAGATCCAAATTTGCTTCTTATATAAGAAACATACCGACAACAATCACTATCGAGAATTAAAGAGACACACTGTTGATTTTGTCGGAATCGGTGAAACTTAATAATAAATTCTTCGCATCTATCAGCTTTAAGAAAGTGACATATATAATTATTAAATTATTAAATTTCAAAATAAAATTATAAAAACTGTTATATTATCTGATAGTAGACATTTTCTAATTTTTTATTTATGTTTCTGAAGTCTTATATTTAGTTTTTATTTAAGAAATATAGTCTAGAAACAAAATGGCATGATGATGTCGACAACTTTCTTTTATATATTATGACTAATGTTTATATTTTTTTATATTACTCTTACTTGACTAAATAGTATTGGCTCTTCATTAATTAATATTCGACCACAAGTTGGGTTGTCTAAACTATCATTACATCCAGTGAAGTTTGGTCGATGATTATTAACGACTTCTTCTCTCACCTCCGCGTTGACAACCTTATTCAAAATAATCGATATATAGGAAAAACATTTTCTTTTTATTACCCAGTATGTGATATTTAAAACAGTGCAAATTTATCATCAGTTAATATGCATTTGCATATCAGACGTAGATAATCCAGATTACATTGTGGCGGTCCTCCGCTCACACAACTAATACTTAGCAAAGCATCCACGAAAAACTTGAAAACTATTTTGTCGATCTCAATTAACAAATTGTTGACGAACCTAATTGGTATTTTGTCCGAAAAACTTATAGAAAAAAAATATATTCTTCTTAGCAAAATTAGATTGTTCTTAGCAAAAAAGATTCTATTTCGCTTTTTACTAAATAGTATTATTATTAAAAATTATGATAAATATTAAATAGGATATAACTTAATTAACAATCTTACGCCTTGAAATCTCAGCCCATATAAGTGCAGCAAAGGCTCTTGGCGGACTTTTATGACATATGGATTACGTAGTCGTATTTTACGCATTTTTATTGGATCCATTACATGATCCACCAACACGAATTCTTCTCGCGTATTTGTCTAATAAAAATTTTAAAATAATTATTATACAATAATAAACTAAGGCATTTAGAAGTCAAAGAATGATAAAATTATAATTGTATGATAAACCAAAATAATAAATTTAACAGTTTTGATAGATTAATAATGTTTTTTTGAAAATACCTTTCCAACATTGTTAATCTTCACGCTAATAGCCACTTTCCTTCTGCAATTTCGTATCGGTTGTGTATGCAACGTTTCTCTTCTATCGGTACGATAAAAAATATTAGTTATAAAATGATTATTTTGCAAATTATATCAACGTCAATGATTTTGCTTACACTTTTTTTCGCGTTTTTGAACAACGAACCAGAACAGTTCTGATTTCGATCCACGGACGATCGATGAGTGGTTCTTTGAACGAGGAACGTCGATGGTTATCGTGCTCGAATTGTCCATTATAAAGTTCACGTTGGTGCCATCGCGACGCGCAGTCGGGGTTTCTCGATGGATGATACTGAGGGATGTACCGAAACTCCGAGATATAAGGGCGAAAATGCGGGGTGGCACTTTCGGGATGAGGACCGATTAATGCGAGTACTATCTGGATAGATATTTTAATCATTTGTTAAGAATATTAAGAACAAATAGAATTATTAATATTTATTATAAATAATGAGTTTTATAAAAGTTTCTTATGATGTAAGGCTCATATAAAAAACACGAAGACAGTTGTCAAACGTAAAGTCGATATCAGAAGGTACCTGCAGCGTTATCCAAAGGATCTTGAAAGGGCGCGAATGAGCTGGTGACATGTTAGATTATCCAGTGCGACATTGTTATCACTTGTCGAGCTCATTTCAAATGCAGAACGGCATCGAGGTTTGCCCACTCTATCTTGAATCTTAACGCGACGCGCATGTCGTAATCATTCAAGTAGAACAAGTAGACTGAATTGAATTCCCGAATGAATGAATTATAAATAATCTCCTAAGATACCTTGAAAATAGCAGATTCCTTGTACGGATTTTAATCTGTAGTTTGAGTTAAGAACATTCAAGGCTATGATTTTAAGGTTATGATTTTATCGGAATCATTCGAAGTAAGATTTCTTATCGATAGTTATTCGTGAAGTCATTCGATGAAACTATTCGTTTGACAACGCGATAAATCAAGATCTTTATTTGTCTATCAAAAGTTAATTTATAACAGAATAAGATACATAGAGTATTCATAAGATATGCATAATAATATATAATGTGTAATTATTCTACTTTAAAATAATTATTTGTATTTGATATTTATTTGAGAAAATTGATTTCTTTATTTTGATCGGAAAAATATTTATGGAAATGAAATAATGTTTTTCTTCATTATTTTACATCGGAAAAAGAATAAGATTGTGTGATTTTTGCAATTTAACAAATAAGTTTGTAAATTAAGAAAGACAGTAAAACGTTTAATAATCTTGATATTCTATATTTTATGTTTACAATATAAATTAATATAAAAGAATAATGAATCATTCCATTTACGAGCAGGAAATTGTCTTATCGTAACTTATTAAAAGATTGTACTTTTTATCAAGAATATTATTTAATCAACGCCCGCATGTGAATAAAATAAATTGGCTAAAACGAGCTTAATTCATCATTCTTTTTAGAGCAAAGGGATATTTAAACGCATTTTAATTCCTTGAAAATTGAAGTATTTTAAAAGTATATATTTAGGAAAGTCATCATTTATTTATTTATTTTTAAATACGTAGAACGTATTTATCTCAGACAATATATAGAAACTTTTTATTATTGTAAGAATTTAACAAATAATATTAATTATTGTAATTATAATTTATACAATAATTAATAATTAATAAGTAGAAATAAAATAAGGATTAAATAAGGAGTATGAAGAGATAAATTTTTTTTCATTATTAGTTTATTCTGACATTTTAAGATGTATGGACAATTATTACATAATAATTTTATATAATGAAAGGTTCTCCATGGTGGTAACTTTATATAATGAGACGTTTCACTCTTTTTCTTATTTTATCTTTTGTGTAACGCTCGCCCTTTCTCCCCTGTCGATCATCCCCCTCAATAATAAGACTCTTACACATCATTCTTTCACAACGGAAATCAAATAATGATTATTAAACTATGAATGCATCATGAAATACGTGCGTTCTTGATTATTGATCGTCAATTAAACGTCATTATTCACTTCTTTTTTTTTTTTAATTATCTTTATCATTACCAGTGTGTTATAATAATTACCATTAATCATTATAATTACGATATAACGCTATAATTAATTCCTCCCACACAGTTTACTGCATTTCGCTCGCTTTTTACCGTGATAAACGGCACAGAGAGAGCACGTTTTTATATGATAGGATGTATAGCGAACATGTCGCGGCTGTTGTCGGTAAATTTCACCTCGCCTCGCATTATAGTCGTCATTATAGTGGATTTTCACCGGGAGGCCATGTATCTTCGAAAGAATCCTCGTCGTGCCTTTCCGCCCTCTTCCGCGAGTCCTCCAGGGCGGCCTAGCCGCGTTCCCTACGACTTCCTTCCACTCGCGACGGAAAATAAAGAAGTCGACAGTTTAAAAAAAAAAAATACAACAAAGCAATAAAAAATAAGTGGATCGAATAAAAAGTAACTTCTGATAAATCTGCGTAGAAATGCAACGTTTATATGGCTCACAGTCTCTAAGAAGTTGACGGCGATCCTTCGCGCCGTGTTTCGATCAATTGCAATCCTTCCTTTTTCTTCTCTCATATGTTAGAAGCGCGCAATTATATTCGGTATATACAGCATGTACCGAACCTACCATTATTATTATTTTATTATTTCGCGGAGAGGAGTCGTTTCGAATAATTTAGAGATTTCGCGTGTTTCAAGCTTTCTAAATCTCGATTAAAATTGGCTCGATTAGAAATCGATCGATGAGCCGAGCATAGTCGTTCCCGATCCACTTGGAAAGGAGCTTGTATCATACATCTTAAACGTAATGTAATAATAATAATTGAATTCAAGAGAGAAATTTTTTATTCTCGACACGCGCTTAGCCGACTTCAGATTCGTCATGAAATTCGTTCGTCGTAAAGTATCTCTCGGCGGGTCTCTGGGACACGCTGTACACAAACTTAAATGAGCGAACAATGTCAGGTATGCACGTGTACGTACATGTAAACATGTACGCGTAAACATTTAGTTGTTACGTTCCTTCTTATTTTTTTTTTCTTTTTTCTTTTTGGTTCGATTACGTGACTAGAAATGCTACACACACACACACACACACACACACACACACACACACACACACACACACACATGCGCACCATCCATCCGTCCACGCGGCTGCATGTACACACACACACACACACACACACACACACAAAAGTATGACTTAGCAGTAGTATAACTAATACGTATCTCTATATTTATATATGTATAATTATATATTTTGTATGTATAATTATATATATATTACTCGTCACAATAGCTTCTACCGGCTGTCTGTGTATTAAGCTAATTTTACAACAATATGGCAATCATGGTGAATAATGAATAATACAGCTACGTTATCGCGAGACTACACAGTCAATAACACTAATCTTAGGGACAGTAATACAAAATAAAAGGACTCTCGCATCTCGGATACAGTTTCACCGAGCGAAATTAAGTCGCGCGCTTGTACCGCGAAGCAACTCGCGCTAAACACGGGCTATCCGCCGATGAGAGACGTTCTTGGATTCATCGTTGAAAACTTTACAACTTCGATTCGCCACGAACGAAAAACCTGAATATTTTCATTTCGCTAGATAAAATATCGACGTGACTGACGTACTTTTAATAAAAATAAATAGCCAACTACTCGTACGTATAATCCATCGTTTTTATAGTGCACATTTTTTTGCGAGAAGAAACGTTTTATGTCGCGTAAAAAAACCATGTCGTGCGCAAAACCGCTATTGTTTTACTTCACAAAGTTGCAACGTTTTCACCCGGACGTCCCGTGCTGTCGCAATAAACCAAGGTGTTAATATGTAAAGGTCATTCTTCATCGATCTTACTTCACAAAATGTTAATTGTCGAGTTCTCTCTTTTCGACAAAAACTTGACATATCTCGAACAAATTCTTCGCGGCATGACTTCCTCGGATTCTCAATTCCGCATCCACGATCAAGTTGCCTCAAAGTGAAGTTGTCAAATTGAAATTGCGACCGCGTTAAGCGACTTTTCTTTCGCGCCACCTTTCCCATTTACTACGATTCGCAGATTGATATGAAAATGACATGGATCATTGCGCTCAATTGCCATAACCGCTAAAACATTTCTAAGATACATCCGAATAAAAACTGGATTAAAAAGAATCGCCGTTTTGCCTTCTAGAAAAATAAAATAAACGAAATAGAATAAAGTAAAAAAAAAAAAAGACGATAAAAAAATCTTCCACTCTATCACAAACGTCTGAGGACGTTTAAAAAGGTACACCGCAATTTTTTCAGACGTCTCTTAGAGACGACTTTGGACTCTTGTTTGAGATATTTGAAATAAATCGCTCGAGAAGATAATTGGAATTTCCCCGATGTTGATGCACGAACTAGGCCGCCCTGGCGAGATTTATCTCGGACGACATCCAAGACGTCGGAAAAAAATCATCGCGCTTGGGCCCGACGCCGAAAGCCCGCTTTACGACCGGTCGTGAGACGGTGAATGTGAGATGAAACGAAATGAAAAGTGCGATCGCGAAGTGTGTGCCTCGAACGGAGAGAGCCTGGTTACACATGCGTGTGCCATGAGAGAAACAACGGAGCGAAGGAAACGGTGAGACCCGCCGATCCGGGATTGTGCGTCACGAGCGCTTACGCGCGTTACGCACAAGCGTGCAGCGATACGCGACGGGTGATTCCGCGTGTCTCGAGCGTATATTACACACATTTAATATAGTATCACACATCATAATACTATATTATTATTATTATTATTATTATTATTATTATTATTATTATATATATTATATATTATACAGACCCGAGACTTGTCCACCTGTCTCGTCGTCGCAGCGCGATCGACTTGTCTATCTTTCGATTTCTCGCCTATCGATCTTTGCGATCTGACCGACCCGTAAGAGTCCTCCCCGATATATCGGGCCTCTTGTCGCTGCCCAGTATCAATTTCTAACGAACATCCATCCGTTGATCTCCACGAAAGTCGATCCCTCACGTCGCGATTATGCGAAGCCAGTGGACAAATAGGTCAAGCGCCGGCTTATTCGCTTCATGGATCTTTCCCTGCCGAAAGAAACTAGCCCTCTGCATTTTTACGACCGACTTTACTTCCTCTCCCGATTTCACGACCGTGTTTTGTATTTCCCATTGGTTTTATTTTCGTAAAACATTTGCTCGCGTACAGCCGCCCATTTTTCGCCTAAGTTCCTCGCTTCCTAATTCCTTGTCAGAGGAACGTGCATTCTACACACGTGTATACACGAAAACATTGTCACTTATATCGCTTTTCAATATTGAATTATGTATAAGTTAGCAACGCAGTAGATCGGTAGACGTATGAGTGTACTCTTGCGTGTATTCCTGTTCCCTCTCTTTTCCTTCTGATTCCCCATGCTTATCCTCAACGTTTCGCACGCTCGATGTCCGCGAACATTTTACATAATTAAATTCACGCGCGTGTACCCCACCCAGACTTTTTGAACCTTTCGGATAAAACGATTTCATTAATATATAGAGAAAAAAGAACAAAAAACCTGGCCAAAATTAATATGTAATATATGTGTGTGTATGTTATTATCTAATATTAATATTGAACAATAAAATACGTTAGAATGCACGTAAAAAATACATAAATTATCTAATCATACTATAAATATCATACTATAAATTATCTTATAAATATCAAAGAAAATAAATATTTAACAATAAGATAATAATATCAATGTTGCCTGTTCGCAGGAAATCGCAAATGAAATTTGAAAAATGTATTAAAGTAGCTACTAAATTACTGTATAAAAAAAGATCAAATTGGAATTTAGACATATTTTTAATAAATAACTAAATTAATATTGTGTATTATTATCTAATTATGATTCAATAATAAAGCACAAATAATTTACATGATATATTTTTTATTTTACGTGTGTATTTCAATGTGCTTTATTATTAAATATTAATTGGATAATAATATATTGCAATATTAGTTTTGGCCAGATTTTCTTTTGTTTTTTTCTCTCTGTGTCGTCGATAAGCTTTTCAACAGATTGACTAGAGCCGAGAAACGATGATCTCCACGCACTTCAATTTACATTGTACCGCGAATATTCGCTGAATGTCAAGTTGATTCGAGGACAAATTGAACAGCATCCCGGAATGAATATTGGCTCTCGTTAGACGAGATAAGAGATCACTCGAGCAATCGCAACGGTCGTTTTTTAAAGATTTTTTT
This sequence comes from Pogonomyrmex barbatus, assembly GCF_055798465.1. Lineage (NCBI taxonomy): Eukaryota > Metazoa > Arthropoda > Insecta > Hymenoptera > Formicidae > Pogonomyrmex > Pogonomyrmex barbatus. The sequence continues at coordinate 4,001,296 of NW_028297114.1, read as the reverse complement.
AATACGATTGGTTTATATATTTAGATCCAGTGAGGAATTTAGGATAAGAACAAATCGTATTGAAGAATCTTTTTACGGCATTTTAGAAGGTAGAAACTGATACTCATGACTAATCAAATCCTCCATATCTCGCGACAACGAGCGTAGTGTCAACTCCTATCGCGTTCAACTTGCTCTCTCAATAGAGTTTCCTCGACACCTTAACTGTGTGTAATTAGACTAAAAATTAAATCATGCGCATTTGCATGCGCTATTTGGTACGTTTCGTTTGAAAGACTTCTCACATAATTCCTCTTGATGGTAGTCCGTATAAATACTTTAATCCCTAAAGTACTTACAAGTCACAAAGCACGAGATCACCCGCCTCGCTAACGATGCCATCGATTACTCACAACTCGGAAGCTCGGAAACATCGAGATCGATATTCATGCTCGTCCGACGTTCGAAGAGATGAAAAATCAAGTGATTTAAAATCGCTAATGAGTAGCATTGCTGCCACTCGAGACTTATTTTTAGAGCATCAATATCTCGTTGCATATATATAAAGGTGATACGTGATCCGTGCGTATCGCGAATGATACCAGAAAATAATACAAAGCATTACGAAGAAAATATCCAAACTCCATCCCGAGATCTGAAAGATATCTAAAAATTTATTTTAGAAATGTCTTTTAAACATCTGCATCATTCAAGCATTTAAAACGTCCACTTTAAAACATCCTTCTTTATCAGACAAGCACAAGTATGTAAACGCCCGATATTTTCGAATGTCTCGTTTCAAACACCCAAAGTTAATTCTCGTTATATTATGCGTTTCCTGTCCCGTTTCTTTCGTCAGTTCTCCTCGTTTTCCTCCTTCTTTGTACTTATATTACATTATTCGACGACAAAACGGGCTCGCAATCTTGATGATGAATGCGATCGCGAAGACTGACTGATCCGAAAGGCGAAACGCGCCAAGGAAAGTCGCATGGAATAGGAACGACGAGCAGACAGGGACTTCAAAGATGAAAAAGAACGCGTCATAATTCTGCTGACGAAGTTAGACGTGAAGAAGTCTAAGGATCTTCGCAAATCGAACAGTGACAGATTCCCTCTCCTCCTCCATCTGTCATTCGAAAATTCATTTTATCTATAAAGATAATTCTACCACCTTATCGCCTTCGCGATTTTTCCTAACGGAATCTAATGGCACTTCGAACGATCGTTTCTGCCACTTCTGACTCTACGCATTTATCCTTTTAGATTGCGGCTATCTTCGTTATCCCCTCATCCTCGCCCTTTCCTTGCGCAAAACGATCCAAATATCGAAACGTGACGATGCTGTGTTCATCGATGGCTCGTTTTCTCTCGCCCGTATCTCCCTCCCTCCTCTCTCCTCCCCTCAATGGTCTCGTGTAATAAAATATAACTTATGCGAGATAGCGCCGTGTACAATACGATTGTGCGCAACGAGATTCTTACTTGCCTGCCCCGGAACGCGTTACACACGTGCTGGTACACGCGCCTAAAGTGTGAGGTCCCATGTATGCATGCTCTCGTACACACACTTTCCCTCGCCCTCCCTCCCTCCCTCCCTCCCTTCCTGAACCGAATCGCCAGTATTGTCGGTACACCCCGGTAGGAAAAGAAAAACGAAAAGGAAGAAAACGAAGCACTTAGAAAAATACACTCTCAGGACTCCCGCCAGAAAATCGCGCCGCGGCGCTTTTACGCGCGCGCCTGTGCGCGGGACGTCCCAGAAATTGTACACGCATAGGTACGTGCGTACGTGTGTCCCTGCTCTCGAACGCACGAAATGCGTCCACGTAAGAATCTTGAATCACTGTCAGTAACATGTCGACAATCATTTTCAGCCGTCTCGTTATTTCGCAAAATTTTGTTTTTCCTCGGTGTCCACGATTAGGATAATTTGCGAATTATCTCGTGCGTTATAGAAACTGCGAATAACCTTTTTCTTTTTTTTTTTTTCCTTTTTTCATCTCCCTAATATATCCTATCAGGAAATTTCGCAAAGCGAACGAGTGATTCAAAGTCGCGAGGATTTCAAGGGTCGACACGTTCTATATATATTTTGGAATTCGTGTATGTGCGCGACGATAAAAGTATACTGTACATGATTGCTCTGCGGCAATCGTTAACGAAGGGAATACAAGTTTCTCCAAAAACGTGAAAAATAATTATGCGTGTGTGTCGATGTGCGTATGGATCGACATTTGTGGCTGTAATGTTCCCGTGCCTAGGAATACCTCGTGTGCGTGGTCGTCATATTAACTGCGTGGTAATTGCATGGCATAGAAATGACGTAAAGTAAAAATAGAAAGATCTAACGTTACGCTGAGAGAAATGTAATCAACCGAGCTATGGAGACATTTCGCGACGTCGAAACCGTGGCTCTCATACGTCATTACAAAATTTGTCGCGTGGCCTCTTCAGCCGCTCCTCTGTTTATCAAAATGCAAATCTGGAAAACAATCTCGGCTCTCTCTTGAGAGATACGTTCGATCGCGTGCGGATCTGTTTTCCTCGATGAAAGGAGAGACGTAAGAGAATATATGAACGTGTATATGTATATATAAACGGAACTCCGAGTGCGCTTAGTAAAATCTGTGTGCGAAAGTTGTGGGAAAAGGTTTTTTTCGACTCGTGTGCGCGGCGCGCACGACACATGACTCTTCCTCTCCTTCTCTGCGTAGGAGCGTCATGGAATGCTCGAGCGTTTTCTAGCGAAACGAGAATGAAGCCAAAGATCGCGGTACAAAAATGCTCTCATGCCTCGACGGTCCTCAACATCGACGACTGATTTCGATCGACCGGTCCGATCGATCCGCGACTCCTTTAATTTTGTACAGGACCAGCGTTTTCATCGGTCGTGTCGACGATCGATTCGCACGCGAACTGCAACACGGCGGTTCTCGCCGAAGAAGAAAAACGCGTTCTCGGAGAGGCAAAAAGTTATTAAGTTTCATTCCTCCGACACGTACACCAAGATCGTGACATCACCCGCGAAACCATCTTCGATCGTTTCGGTCTCGTTCCTCGTGAAAACGACATTTGCTCCGTCCGGAGCAGGATCGGAGCCAACGATGGCCCGCCATCTCGTTCTTAGAGCATCGCGTTCTCCGCCCATAATCGATCGTTCTTTCTGCCTTCGCCAAGGAGCGTACCGTTTCTCCGACTGACATCACGAACGATTGACAACGTCGGCTTCTCGGATTCGTCAGCATAAAACAAGAACAAACTAAACGTTCCGCTACGTTCTGCACAGCGTTGATAATGAAAGGGATCGTCCTTCTCTCTCTTTTCTCTCTTTCGCGCTCTCTTTCTCGTGTCGGAATGGAGCCGAGACGAGCCACGAACCCATTGAAGAATACCGTCCGGCCAGCCATATCGTAGGTAGCGTTTTCCTCCTCCGTTTGCGCTTAACGTAGAATACAGAATTAACCTAGTAGAGACCGCAGCCGCGCAGATTATTGGCGATAATGACGTCTGTGACCGCGTCGAACACAAATTGAATGTTGTTCGTGTCGGTGGCACAGGTCATGTGGCAGTAAATCTCCTTCGTGGTCGACTTGTTCTTCGCTTCGAACTGTGCCTGAATGTATGCAGCCGCTTCGCTGTATTCCTGCGCACCTACGAGCGTTCAACACAGCCGTTAGCCATAAAAAAAACCCGTAACGCAAGATAAAAAGATGAGAAACGCAACTTTCTTGAGAAACGTAACTTACCAGCGTATTCGGGAAAGCAGATTGTAAGAGGAGACTTGCGGATTTTCTCCTCGAAGAGATCCTTTTTGTTCAGGAAGAGGATAATCGAGGTGTCGGTAAACCACTTGTTGTTGCAAATCGAGTCGAATAGCTTTAAGCTCTCCTGCATTCGGTTCTGCAATATGTCAAAAAAAAAGGATGACGTTACAATCTCGCTCGTTCACGCGAAATGTTCGCGTGCAAACTCCGCGGATGGACACATGCTTGCGATTCTAAAGTTTCGTTTTCTCCTCTTGCGAAATCTGACGGTCGATCAGACATGAGAGAATGCGATCACGAGAGAAAAATCCATAAACGCATAATCATACGGTATATAAATAGCGTGCTAACGATTCAAGCCCACGTCTCGTAGAAACTCGCTCTCTAAACGCGATTGTATTTAAAGCGATTAATAATGGCGTGGCGCGGCATTTGCTTCGCGCATAATCCGTATAGGCTATGATGGACCGACGATACAGGTCACGAGACGGACACACCGTAATGGCAATTAACATTGGTAGGATGACAACGCGCGTGTGTCATTACGCACGCGAGCGGAGAGTTCAACGGAACCTTCCCACGTGCAGCGACCCCGGCAATTGATCTCTTGATTCCTCGGAGAGGAATTCAGTTACGTTATTCAGTTACTCTCCCTCGCATTCCTAATTTGGACGTGATATTTTTCATACGGACCGTGCGTAACAAGCCGGTAACAACCATGCCTAACATCGATCACCTTGCATTTCTAACGTGACGAATGCGCGTGAATTTGCGATTAAACGAAATAAAGAAAACAACCGTTAGAAAGAGGAACCGTTTTTCTCTATCATATCTCATTTAAAAATCTCAATTAGAAATGTTATAACTTTTTCTCCTCAAACTAAAAGAGGAAAGCAACGTAAAAGTCAGGTAGGATCTTTGTGTTTGAAATAAAATTTTTCTCCTTATTTAATTATGTATTTGTCCAGGATCATTATATGTTGGCTGTAACGATAATATCATAATAAGATTTGATGTCTCTTGAATTTTATAATATTATTAAAGTTAAAAATCCTAAGAAAAATTGATTTTCTTTTATTTCTGTGTGATATATACAAAGAAATAATTAATAATTTATATTATCTTTTTTCTTCATAATATCATAACAATCATGACAAACGAGTTTGGATCGAGTATTCGGAATTAAAGTAACGAATATGTTGAAAGAGATAAATTAGCAACGTCGTGTATTTACCGTCGTTTCGTCCTCGTGCAAGACCTGATCGTATTCGGACATTGCCACACAGAAAATAATTGCGGTTACGTCCTCGAAGCAGTGTATCCATTTCTTACGCTCGCTCCTCTGACCACCCACATCAAATAATCTAAAAAAAGAGAGATAGGGAAAAATAATTAACTTTACTAGCATTTCGTTCTTTGAATTTTTAATCTAATCAATCATTTCTATGAAGTTGATACCACTTTCTTAAAATGTAAAAAAAAAAATAAGCAGAGTTCTAGGCCAACTTCGCAGAAATTTATTATTCTATTGTACTACATTACGATGTCAGAAAGTAAATGAAAAGGTTCACATGGTGTCTCATCTAATTTCGTTGTTAATCGGCAGATATAGAGAGAGAGATATAGAGAGAGTTGAGAAGCTAGTTGGTTTAGCGGGGACGTAACTATCTCGACACGCATTTTAATCGCTAGCAACGCTAATTTTCGATCCTCCGCGACAAATAGAAAGAAGTATCGGTCGAGTACGATTCATCGCTCGGCTTCGTTCCAAGCAAACGCTCAAATTATCACGGTAAATGACTCACGCGTCGACCATTCATAACGAGGTAGCCGCCTCGCATCTTCAGAGTGTCGCGTTCGTTCGCGAGATTACACGAGTCGGCATAAATAAAGCAGGAACGAGTGATTGATATCGTCATCCGCGAAACAGTCCTAATTAGCGTCGCGGGTTTACCTCACAATTTATCTTCCTGTATTAAGCTATATTTAAAAATATATTATATTTAAAAATATATTATGAACCTTTATTTAATTGTACAACTAAGTTGATTGGACCTCGGCTTACTTGAAATTGAGGTTTTTGAATGAGAAGTGAACTTCTACAATGCCCGTCGTTTTCACTCGGGTTCTGAGGATATCCTGTTCCGTTGGCTGATACTCCTTCGCTCCTAATCGATCCAAGTCATCCAGGAAGCTATAAAAAAAGAATACATTTGTAGGAAAATGTTGCAAAATTATAACTATTATAAATAGTGGCAATATATATCTTGACAATATATATCCAAAGTATTTTGACAACATGACAAATTAATTATTTCCTGCAGTTTCTGTTCTCTTCTATCTATTAAATATTTTTAATATTTGCACAGCATTTCTTAAGAGAGCAAAATAATTTTCTTTTTGATTAGGTCTGCTTAATTTATTTTTATAATATGATTCTTCTTTTACACGCGCCTAGATGCTTTTAGTCTTCGACTCTAATCTCGATTTTTCATTAAATTGCGAGGACGATGAATTCTCGAGCGACTATCGATTAATTGGCAATAAATTAACATCTGCTTATAGAATAAATCTGGATTCGATTCTGAGCGGTGGGAGCGTTCGAAGTGGGAGCTAGGGCGCGGCTCGCAACAAGTAGCTGGAAGCGAGCGGATAAAATAAATGGCGTTACTGTAATCGGATTTTCGTAAACTGCCGTGCGAACTGGCTGCCACGAGCCAGGCTTTCACCGGTGCAAGCGCCTTAGAAGTTTCTCATTGATCGTTCGCGAGATCGACACGGTTGACAACATTTCGCAATTCAACATCGAGGACAATGTGAAAAAAAAACAAATCCGATTATTCTTAGATATTATTTCAGTGTATATTTAATAATAATAATAATTTAAATAAAAGAAATTATGAAATGTTTGAATTGTTAACTTTGTTGTAGATTACATTGTTGAATTAATTAATTCCATTGTCGGTTTAATAACTACATTTCTTGAATTTGACTACGCGATGTTGTTCTCGAATGTTGAATGTTAATGTTAAATTAATGATAGGCGATGCAGTTTGAATAATAAATATTTAATGATTAGAATATATTAAATGCTAAACTATTTTTCAAAATAAGGTATCAAATAAAAATGATTTAGTATTTTTTTTCATAAATGATTGTTAAAAAAATAAAAGTACAACAGTACTCGTATTAAAAATCCCTTCGTCAAATGTCCATATATTTTTCAAGAAGCAAACGGGGAAATGAAAGGTTAGGAAAAACCACGCAGCGCCACCTTTTTAGACTACTGCTTACGGCATTTAGGGGTTGCGAGATAAGGGTTATAAGATGCCTTCTGGCTTCCGTAATGAATAAAAAAAAAAGGAAAATGAGATGAGAAAGGGGAGTAATCGGAAGCTGGTGATGAAGAGGACTAATGATAAATGAATCTTCAACAAGGAAGAGAAAAAGAAAAATAGCGAAAAGAAATAGCCAGGCAATGCGAGGGAAGATACGATGAAAAGGGTCCAGAGCATGAAGAAGCGACAGAGAAAGAGAATGAAAAAGAGAGGGGTGGCAGGGTGGTGAGTGCGCAGGAAATGGAAGCGAAGATCGAAGCACGGGGGAATCAGGCCGCCATGAAGGATTTGGCAATTCAGGACACGCCAAAGCCGAGACGAGCGAGCGAGTCCTGGTAATACCACCCTAGGGAGGAAAGAAGCTTAGATTTTTCTAGCAAGAGGAAAAAAAGGGAGAATAGATAGAGAAAGAGAGGAAGAGGCACGAATAAACCGAGAGGAGAAAATAGGAGAGAAGGTATACGCCGGAACCCGATCGGCCATCTTGGTTGCGTGCCACGTGACACGGGCGTGGCGTGACGTCATCGCGATCAATAATGACGAGGTGCGCACGAGGGAGAAGAGAAAGAGAATCCCCCGAAGAAAGCGTTAAAGAGGAAAGAAGAGGAAAACTGAAAGAGAGAGAGAGAAATGGGGAGAGGGAGGGAGAGAGGAGAGAGAGAGAAAGTTGGCGCGCGTTTCTCGTAACATTTCGACTATCGAAGCTACCCCTGTCGTATCATCATCCCCCCTGTCGTGACCTCGTCTTCGGCCAAACCTGTCGCATCTCCTCCAGTACTCACCCCAGCGCGATTTCCTCCTCGAGAAATTCGCATTACTCTCTTCCGGCCTCGCGAAACGAAATTCTCGCGGCAGTCCCCTACACGCGAACTTCCCGGAGGGTTATTCAAGATCATCTCGTTCTTCCCTTTGGAATGTTCATTTTTCAGGTTTCAGAAGACCTCGCTTCTGATGACACAGTCTTTGAACCGAATCGCGATTGAGTTCTCCCCGAGCGAAAATATCGAGGAATCGAGGTCTCGCCTGATTTGGGAATCACAAGCGAATTGATAGAAGAATTCTCTCGTTGGAAACTCAAAAGAAAAATCCGGAAAGGGGGATTCGCTATAATTTGACATCGATGTACATCTCGTGTGTGTTCGACACGTGCGCCATTCGACAAGCGAGCTTCCTTCCTCGGCAATTCTTTTCTATTTCTTTTCTATTTTCACCTACATAATACGCGAGACCTTCGAAAAAGAAATGGCGCATTTTGTCCTAAAAAAACGCGTGTAAATGGCGTTACTCTTTATTTGTATAAATTCGGTCTATTAATATCATCACGGTCATTTGTGTTCTATATATAGATAACGTGGGCAGTACAGTTAAGCACATCGTTTGCTCTATCATAAATGTATTTCTGGGCAAGCCAGACGCAAATAATTAATATAATCGTCGGAAGGTGGACTCGTGTTTTGCATTTCTCTCGACGTCGCTGTCGCGAATATTGCCGCCCTTATCGAAGAGGCATCGACTTTCGTTATACACGATTATTACGAAATGGCGGGGTATCCCCGGTTGAATGATGTATTAAACGAAGGCGAGGCGAGCGCGAGGGGGAAAGAGAGAGAGAGAAAAAGAGGAGGGAAAAGGGAAAGGGAAAAAGCGTACTTGCGTGTGCAATAAATATATGCGATATCGTGCAACCCGGTGCGAAGCCGCAGTGCGGTTTACTAAGGCTAACAATAAGAATGGCGCCAGAAAACGGCGGTCCGTGAGACGCCGAGAAAGAAAGACCGCTGCTCTCGCATTGCGTGCAGACGACGGAACACGTATGTCCTAACCGAATTTCTGTCGCTAATATCAGCGACAGGGATTTCGCAACAGCGCGACGTGGCATACACAGCGTTTGGTGAAAATGTGCGCGAATAAATCTTTCACGAGCAAACATGTTTGTGGAGCTTTGTTTTCTTTTCATATCCAACAGGGGAATTTTTCCAAGAAAATGAATGCGAACCATCCTGCAAATTTTTTTTTTTTTTTTTTTGCTAACGAAAGTGGATTCTACTCATCGTGAGTAGAAATCTCAAGTGTTTTAAATTAAATTTAAAAAAAACGTGGGGGTCTCTTTATCTTTTTTAATCTTGCGGGTACATTGATTTTTAATTTCAACCGCGGGTATTGTTGTAGAAGTAAAAAATAAACGAATTGTGCTTTGACGAAAATAGATAATGTTAAAAAAGCTTTTTTTATTCTTTAATTACGATCTGCTCGAGTGTAACGATTCGACTTTATCAGAGTAAATAGATCCGCAATCATTATACGCGCTCGAAGTATGGCGTAATAAAAAAAAATGTATGCTTAGCGAAGATAACTGATGAAAGTATTGGAAAACGGCACTACACCGAGATATACAAGCTACTACAAAATCAATATCCAACGAAGGGGCAGCGCGGAAATATGCCTGCGAAACGCACCGAAAGGAAGAGGAGGAGCGACAAGTCTCGCGTTCAGGATGAGGTTTGCTCTTGCTACCTCCGCCCTTTCGAGCATGCGAATTCTCAAAACTTGAAGTTTGAATCCCAAATATCCTCCCCGTGAAGCGTGACAAAATCCGCGGCAATTGGTTACAAAAGTCATCACCGAATCGAAATTAATTTCGTTATATTGATATAAAAAGTTTCTCCTAGATCAAAAAGAAGCTTTCGATTTTGCCTGAAATATTCTCGATCAAATAATACAATTTGAACAAGTTAATGAGCGTTTCCTTTAACTCATAGTTGTAATTTTCAACTGGCAATTTTACAGCGAAATTGAGCTATTGTATTTCAAGAATACGGACATTAATTGTTCTCGCATTGCTTTTGTGGTATCAGAAAACTTGGATTTTTAATCCTTCGAGAAATGATCGTTTTCTAGCGCTACTTACTATTTCGCGGAGTCGTTCAACTGATACTCATTGCTCCTGCCAAAGCACTCCTGCACTCCATTATCGGACCACAGCCTTTTCATAGCCGCCAGTAATTCTTCGCTAAAGGGTTCCGTGTCTTCCATTCTTTGAATTACATCGAATACCATTTTCGCGTCCGTCTGCAAGTATGGGAAACATATAAGTCCTTACATCCAAAATTCTTATTACGTCGTGTGACCATGTTGTCCCAAACTTTGCCAAATGCTTTAATTCTAGGCTGCAAATAATATCGATTAATATAATAATATGAAATAAATATTAATTGCTTTTTGCACTCGAATTTTTCCAATATTTAATTACTCGATAGATATAATCTTGTTATTAGCCAAATTTTTTCCTGTGAGATCGTTTGTCCAGATATCGAGTGAAATCTAATCTTCTAGCTAATCAAAAATCAATGATATTTATATGGTTAATGCTATATATATATATATATATTGAAAGAGTTTAAAAAATTGGCCAGATACAGAGTTAAAAATAATTTCGTTGGACCATTAAAATTTTTAGGATGTTTAAGCACAATGATAAAACTGTAAAAATTTATAATATTCTAGCGACTAGCGTTGAACTTTCTACATAATTATCTCTAAATTATTTTCAGATCCGTGTTTGGCCCAATTTTTACATATTTCAGGAAAATTGTATACAGACGTATTTTAAATACATCAAATAATCACGATGATCTTCCATAATTAATATATGGATATGATTACTTTGTAATTTTTTTGAATTACACATTTATATAAAAAAATAATGTAATTACATTGAAAAAAATGATCATAATTATTCGTGCGATCTTGGAGCAAGCATCCGGCGAGTAAGATCGCCTTACACAATCACACTTTAGACGGCTAATCAACCAGGCAACACGTTATGATTCGCCGTTGAATGCTTCATTCATTAGATAACCGTCGGCATGTAGTAAACTACATTCTGGATGTCATGTCATGCTTCACGAGTTAAAATAATCGATACATAACATTTAAATAGCATACAAGATATACACGGCTGATGTTACCGATTCGTTTCCATAATTTTGCAGTTGACATTTCATTGAAATTAAATGAGCGACGCACACGCGGATACATCTCGAGTATGGATGGACGAGCAGCATAAATAAAGGCACGGCGCTAATAAATTACCATGGAAATAAAAAAATAAATCATTTCTGTATGTGCGATAATTTTTTTGTCAAACAACACGATTGAAAGCAAATTTACAAAGATAGCTTGGGAAAGTTTAAATTGTAAACCTTTTTATCAAATCATAGCTAGAAGATGAAGAGTATTCATCAAACTACGAAATTTAAAAAAAATCATAATTCGATAAAATTGTAACTTAGAAATTACATTGAAATTATTTTGTAGTAACTTCGAGATCCGTGTGATATCTTACTCGTATCGCAATTTCAAATTTATAATCCGACGGAATCTCTTCACGAACTCTCTATTTTCTAAAACGTTCGGATATACAGAAGTGCATATTACCTCTCGCTCGTTGGTTGAAAAGCTGATGCCTAGATTAGGCATTGCTCTGAGAATAGCGACTAGAGATTGTATCGTGTTACTGTATACGACGGGTCTGTACTGCTTGAAGTCTTCCGGCGTGAAGCCGCTCTCGTGGATAATTCTGAAAGCAGAATGGGACTCGGGTTAGCACGTTCACGTGGTGAGACATCAGACACGCACACAGGAAGAGACACGAAATGTCTCTTTTCTGTAAATATTAGGACGGGGATTGTTACTTCGGAACGTTTACTTAAAAAAATACAGAAGGAGGGAAAAAAGGCCGTACCTAAAGCAGAAGCCGTTCTCTGAAAGAAAAGAATGAATACGTACGTACGAGAGAGTGCAATACTTGTATTATTAATATCATATTATCGATACGATTTGAATGAATAGACGCGTCGATGTCCCACTTAATTTAAGTGCGTCTGGCTCCCTCGCAACAAATTTGCAATCGCTCCGTAATATACGCGTGTCACGTGCGCAACGACTCGAATTAATATATGCCACGTAGCGTATCGTGTGTAAACGCATATATGAATTGCAATGCGCGCTACATGTACTCCATGACTTACATGAGTGCCCATACATATCGTAACAATGTTGGGAGTCAACACAGATGAATCGTAGAGTCGGCGGTGCTATGTATACAAGTGAAAACACGGTGTAGTATTACGTGGAATAGATCTATGTTCGTACCTGCGATTAAGTATACTTTTCTATATATAACCGCTCGCGAAAATGTTCCGAATATGATCCTTAAAAAGCGTGAAAAAGGGAAAAAGGGAAGGACATACAAGGGACGAAAAGAAGTTTTGCTGAAGTATCTAAAAATTCAGCCAGATTTAAAAATAATTTTTGTTGAGTCATCAAAATAGTATAAGACGAACAAACACAATGGTAATATCGCAAAAATTTTTGACAATCTAGCAGCTAGAATGTCCTACATAAATATTTTGATGGCCTAGTAAAATTATTTTCAGATTTGTATCTAAAGAAATTTTTGTATACTTCAGAAAAATCTTCTTTCCTCGTATACATTTCTAATTCGACGGAAACCAAAATATTTACAAGAATAAGAAGTTAATTTACATTCTAACATTAATTAGCATATTCTTCTTGTCATATGTATATTTTATTATGACGTTTTTATTATAACGTTCAAAGGACTCTAACGACTTCTCCATCCTCCATTCCTGAACCAAAGAATCAATCGAAAACCAAGGGCGTGCAAATTTCGAAAACGCTTTAATTAATAAATTTATAATTTGTACTTGCAACAATATTATGTAATGTAATTCTCATCGCGTCGTCAAACCGTTTGCGCGACCGTCGCGCAAACGTTACAACATTTAACGGCGTATTAATCCCAACAAAGAATATCGCACTGTCCATTACGTTAATAAATGACACAGAAACGTGTAGCGGGCGTCCGCTGTTTCGAGAGTAACGATATTAACGGCAGCACGGGGAGCGTGCGTTATGTACGCACGCACACATCGCTAGATTTGTAGTTGCTCTCGCACGCGAGAGGGAAAACCGGCCGGAGAGAGTACGCGTAAAATCACGCTTCGCTCGTACTTCAGTCTCGGACATCTACCGCTCGCTGCATTATGCGCATCCATAAATTATGCAGCCGGAAAGCATGCACCGAGAAGATGTACGGGGGAGTGGTTACATGTACGCAAAGAACATTGTTTCGAGAACACCCATAGTTTTTCCTTCAAGACAACCGGATGATTCGCTACGATTTAATTATTAATTTTTTTCTCCTCGATACAACATCGACACCCCTTTACGTCATTTATTCTAGAATTGTAATCCATGGGAGATTTTCGACACGGATTTAACGGCACTGGCACTTCGAAAAGAATGGAAATCTAATTAACTTGTGAGAAAAAGTGTAGAGAAAAATATTGAGAGCTGGAAGAGAAGCGTCTATTCGAGATCCCTTTATTCGCGCGAGTGACAGCTTCCCTTCCGTCTGGAGAATTACGCATAGCGGCAACTTTGTTCGTGGGACCCCTTGAACAGGCCCCATTCATGGCGCAGGTCACAGGAAAGAGAGAGAGAGAGAGAGAAAGAGAGAGAGAGACTCACCCCACACAGAGAATATGCTAATCTACATGAGAGAGAGAGAGAGAGAGAGAGAGAGAGAGAGAGAGAGAGGGAGAGAAGGAGAACACGGTGCTAACATCTCGGACGAGCTCGCGTATCACGGAACAGCTGCTGCCCTCGGATACGCGCGAGCGTATCGTAACATTGCGAGTATCGATCTTGCCGAGGCGAGGCAACAGTTTGCCTCGAAATAACGCCGATGCACGGACGCGAAAAGATTAATCTATTATTCGCACATGCGAGAGATGGACACGGCGTTATTATGCCACCATTCTGCCTACTTTCGAGGCGCGACGACGATAATTCACGAGGAAATTGCGCGTCTGTGCGGCGTAGAAAGGCTTTTCGGGTATAGATGTGACGTGAGTTTTATTTAATTAAAAGATCATATCCTCGTGACGACATAGAATATATAACAAATATGATAAGCGAACGAACATTTTTCATACAAACTTTTTCATTAGTAATTTTATACGATACGTTCTTTTATTAACATGAGTTTTCGAAATAATACGAGTTATTGCGCGCCTATGGATTGTATGGAAACCTACCCAAAATTATAGTTTCACGCAACCATGAGGATGATTCATCCGGCTCGTGCGTGTACGCGTGTAATTAGGCGAATTTCGCGTTACGAACTCGTTACCCGAGAATTTAACGGCTCTTCCACTGGAAAATGAGACGGTACGAAGAATGTGACAAGAATGGATCGTGGATACAATGGTACAATGCGGCGTCTGCAAGGCTCTCCTTTGATGTTTCGCGTCGTCGCGGAAATGCTAATTTGCGGATACTCATCAGTTAGCTGCAGACCGATCACGAGAAATATTTTCCCACGCTCCTCTCCTAATTCTCAACTGTATTTTCAATCAACCAGATTTTTGTATTTTAAATTTCATTTTGTTGACTTAAATCCCCAACAATTTGATTCTGGTGTTTTTCCTATCCAAATTGTAATATCTTTTATATATAATTAGAATATATTTTCATATCTTCTTAAATTTTGCATAAGTTATATTTATATTCTTTTGTATTTATTATAATGCATATGCGCAATAAGGACATGTATTCTTATTTTCTTCTCATTTCTTGACGTTACTAGTAATTTATCCTTTCTCTTTAATTTTACTATTTTTAACATTAATAACTCCGTTTAACCAATCTTTTTTAAAAGATATTTACTTTGTCTAGGAACGGAGTTACTCAAATTTAAATGATTTAAAATCGGTCGGAAATGAGTCAAATGCCTAATTAGGCATACATTTCGGTTTGCTTACTAAGAGTTGAATGACTTTAATCATAACGCACGTCTATTCGCTTAAGAAGTAAATTGTATAAGATGCTTTACTATACCCTATACGTATTGTTCGCTCGCAATTCTATTATTTTGTCAAGTCGCGATGATAATCCAAATCTTCCTGATCTTCCAATCAAAAATTTTCGTAATCAAAGAATTTCCTTTGAAAAATATATGTTTAAAAAAATCAAACTGTAGAATTTTGTTTTTCACAATCGTCAAAACAATCTTGTTTAAAAAGTCACGACGAACGTAAAAAGAGAAACTATTGCGAAATTAATTCAGACTTAACTGGTGATCGGAAGTGACCGATGTGAGTTAGGGAGTAAACAACATGTAATCTCGCTTCAATAATAGAATCCCCCTCCTTTAAATGATAATTAGTGCATGTAGTGCGAAGCGCTAAGACGATTATACTTACTTCATTTGTTTCACGATCGTACTCTTGCCGGATTCGCCCGCTCCTGAAAAACAGAAAGAAAGGCATTAATTGAGAGCAATCAGTTTCACGATTGCATATCGCCGAATTACGTTGCAAATGAATTCCTTTGTGCATTGGACAAAGGAAAGATAAGCTTCTTGTTCTCAATTTAATACCAAACAGAATTTGCTTTGAGAGACTCTCCACGCCAGAGCTATCTCCAACGACATTTTACATAAAGATTAGAAAAATTATGGCACATAATCTTTGTTCATCAAAGAAAAAAAATCAATAAAAAATTCGGCAAAGAACATATATTAAAATTCGATGCTGAAAATAGAAATTATTTTGTATATTAATTTGCATATTCACTAAGTCAAATAGAAAGGAAGAGAGAGAAGTGTTATTTTATGTTCTGGATATTAAATTCTAATTTACTAATTAATAATTTTCTACGAGGAAGAGTTTCGCATAGACGTCGGTTCGACGAACGCGTTAGGGCAAAGCGAGTCGCGAGTTATCGCGAAATATGCCACTCTGTATAACCGGATAACGTCGACGGAACTCGCTTTTCCTGCTTACCGCAAGCCTCCGCTCTCTCACTTTTAAAAGCACTCCCGGCGTAAGTAGCCGTCTATAACCAGCTACTCACGGTTAGAGTCGTTTAGTAACTGAATACACGTGAGATCTCGAGTGAGGAACGCCCTACAGGCGGCGACCGGGAAGAAAGGAGTCATCTCGAGACACCAACGATGATCCTCGTCGTGCTCTCGCCGAGATAAAACACCGAGCGTAGAGCTAAACGAGTTGCAAAATTCCGCGTAGAGCTCGCCGAAATCGTGACTTCCCCGGCGTTCTATTTTACTCAAAGTAGTTGTTGTTCTTAGGCACTTGGTAGAATAGTAGGCGCTACGCCTCGATAAAATAAGATAAAATAAACTCAGCCTGCCTGTTTACTTAAGATAAACAGTATCTCGAGAACTCTCTGGTAACACGGTGTTAGATCCTATGTTGATATGTCCTATGATTTTAGATCCGATCTAATTAGATTTTATTTAACTCTAATTAGATTTAATCCCCTTCCCTCCCCCCGCCCCTCCTATCTTCTGTGTGTTATGCTGCACCGTGTGCTTCCGTTTATTATTCGTACAACGGTTTGTTACATCCTTTTGATATGATTTAAAACCAGATAGCGTTTACTATGGCGTCGCGGTAAAATTTAGAACCTGTCAGCCACGTTTACTACATGTTCCGTCAAAACTTAGAACCGTTGATGATCGGTTTATCTTCGAGTCCGAGCCAGGAATGCACGTCAGTACGCATTACTTCCTGCAGCTACGTTCTCGCTTGCGTTTTCATTCACCTGCTCTATCTTCGGAAAGTTCAACCACTAAAAGGCGACTTTATCCATCGCAAACGCGATAAATGCGGTAAACAGAGATAATTTAGATAAATTTGAGCGCTCGGAGGGCGATGGGAGAGAAGAAACTGTTTGCGCTACACTAATCTACATCAATTTGATGCAAAATCAATCATGCGTAGGAATATTCATGAAAATATAATATAACATGAACGAAAATTTAACACAAACGTTTACATTAAAAAAGAAAATACGTAACATAAAATCAGGGAACTTCTATGAATTTATATGAATGCTTTAATCAATATGAGACAAAACTCGCAACTACAATTTTATAAAGAATATGAATATTTTATTTATGCTGAATTTTATATATGAAATATCGCGGAAAAAAATTCCATTTAATAAATTTCTATACATCAAATATTTTTATATATTAGTACTTAATTATTATTAATAATTATAATAATATAAATGACAATGAAGTTATAAGTTTATATTTAAAACTCATCTGATTCTTTAACAAATGTAAAACAAAGATACTCTTTTGATAATTTCTTAACTAAGAAGAACAGTGAAAAGATTTGAGAGATAAATTTAAAAATAAAATATATCTTAGTCTTCTTTTTTAATGAAATTTAATTTCTTTTTTGATAATATTGTAAAATAGAATAAATTTTACGTAATTCTATGTATATGTTGCAATATTGATGCTATATTGAAAAGTAAAGTATTAATTGTAATGTAATTAAATATTGAATGTAACATTTAATACATGGAAAAATGCTTAGTCGTTATTAAATCGTAATATAATTTTATAAAATTTACAAATTGTAATAAATTAGATTTTATTGCGCTACCCTTCAAACATTTTAACTGCTTTCATGCGCAAACAACACATCCGTGCCCTTTGCCATTTTTCTCCATTTCACATCGGTACATGCGCTGATGGTACGTAATCGATACTGTTTCCTAAAGTATGCTTAACTACACTTACAAAATTTTCCGTAACTTCCGAAATAAAACGTCTGTGTGAACTGAAGTTCCCAAAAATCTCTCAGTAGTTTTTAATATACTTATAAAATAATTTGAAAAGGTGAAAGAGAATGAAATATAATACATATATTTCTAAACTTTCTACCTAAATCTCTGTAATTTTTTTATAACTAATCATTGAAATCTATTGAAATCTTAGGATTAATTTAATGAGCAGTATATTGAAAAAAGGAGATTGTTTAGATAAAGTTCTCTTTCATCCATAACTAATTTAAATACAAAGATCCGATAATAAAAATAAATTGAGGAAATGATAACAGCAAAATTATAAAATCTTTTAAAGGGAAAAAGATCTCTTTTATTATATAAAAGCAGAGTAAAAAAATCAACATTTTCTCTCTATTCACGCATTTTTAACGCTTTGTATACTGACACGCTGCACACCGCGGTACAAAGAAGGCACCTCAGTCGCTGACATTTAACGCCATAGAGCCGCCCTGCGTCGCCTTGAAATACGCAACGTGCGTTCGTATTTCGCAGCCGAGGCACCATTAATCGGATGAAAATACTCGCAGCCAATTTGCGCACGTACATACGCACGCACGTTCAGCCGGCAAATGACGTCACTGGTTACACCAATAAACAGGACCCATATTTCGCTAGAAAACGTATCTTCCACGACCCTCGTATATCGCATTTCAAGCTAACGCAGATTGCAATTCTTAAGATGTATAGCATGTCTCCGGAAGATAAACGTCGTTAAAAATGGGAAACCTTCGGTTAACCAAACTTGCGCACGAAAATTTGATTTAGTAATTAAATTCGTAACAATATTGCTTTTATAGGAAAAAATTTAGCCAGATATTTAATATCGAATAATGCAACGATTATAATGCAACGTGAGTTGAAAAAAAAAAAAATAAAATCAAGGTCGATAATTCTCTCGGACACCAGGTATATCCCGTCTCGGGAACGGAGAATGAGAAAAGGCGAGAAAGTAAATTGAAAATGTGCGAAGCAATTAGTACGCGGACAGATAAACGGAGACAATAACGCCGGTGCATTTTATGCCGCCTCCGCACTGATTTTGCCTCTAATTATAGCGCAAGGCCAGCGAAGAATTTTTCATTAAGACTTTGAATCAAGAAGCACAATTAGCACGGTAATATTTATGAAATAATGAAAATTTGACAATAATCAATTAAATGCTATATGATAATTTCATTAATATCTATGCGAGAGAAAATAATGTTGCAACAAAACATGAAATTTATTAACAAATGATACATTTGTGAAAAAGCCACAATCATGAATGGATTCCAGATTTTATAAATATCTCTATTTATCTTTGTTCTACGTAATCATTACACATTATGTAACTCGTAGGAATTTTTCAAACACTCAATAGAATAGGAGTCATCGCTAACAATCAAGGATTTAATCTTGCTTTTAATCCTATTTACGCAAGTAATCTTAGGATATAAATGGAACAAGCAATTCTTTGAAATAATTATATGGTTTCTGATTAAAATAAATGTACAGCTTCCATAAATATTGTTTTGGGAAACAAAAATTTGTTACGATAATTTTTTATGTTTATATCGTATATCAGTAGCATATCTTTTCTTTTAGATTATTTCTGAAACATTTTTTTCATCTGAAAGATTTAATTGAGTTTTGCTTCTATTAGGATACTAGAATAAAAAGAAATGTCTCTGATGTAAGAAACGTAGTTTGACCGAACGAATATAAAATGTTGGAAACTGCGTTCCCAAATTATCCTCGTGTCACTCGAGTGCCACAAGCTCGAAAAAAAAAAAAATCTGGTGATAGACTTTCCCTGTCGACTGAAAATTTCAGCTTTTGTATCCCGCAGCCCAAGGGATACTGACACGTGGCAACAGTATGTGTCTCGGCGAATATCAGGTCTCCCGACATTCGGCATCAAGTTCCCGACAGATACCTCAAACGTTGGAGCCGGACAAGAAAAAGGGAGAAAAAGGACCCGTATCTGATTTATTTTTCCAGTTTCTCTCTCCGGCGATCTCGCGGCGCCGTCCGACGTCTATTTCAGTGAAAATATTTTCGTCGCGCGAGAATCTACGTTACGTATCACTCCCGCCCCCGTCCCTGTCATCTCAGTTTTTAAAATCGAGAAGTTCTTTTCTGACCCAATCCGCGTGCGAGCAAATGAGACGCGCTATCCCCGCGTCATCTCGGTCGCATCCCAAAGCGTTGACGTCATCGATGAAACGTCAGATAATGTCTGATGTCGACGCCGGCAATTATGCGCCACGAAGCGTGCACCGGCGTGGACTGAAAGAACTCACGTCGGATGAACGATCGGGCATTACCCTTCCGCAATAAGGAGGAACACGCTTGTTGCGCCATTCTTCCGGTTTTACGTCGCATCCAATTTCCTGCATGCCGGTCGATTTAAAAAGCCGGCACTCTATCCGCGAGAGCGCATGGAACGCGTGCACGAGCACCGAGATGAATCATCTTTAAGCCTGGGAAGGAGCTTCGAATTATTATCTCGCAAATCCAAAGAATCCATGTGCTCCTGCTGACATCTAACTTGGGCGGAAAATTCTACTCTTTTCGGTCACGGCCTTTTTCAACGTAGCGAATCAATTTCCGGCTTTACGTCAAAGGTAATCGCGACTTCTGCACGCGACGGGGAACTTTGATATAATTAACCTGTGATTTAGCACGCATTTAAAAAGTTAGGGTAGATCGATCAAGACTGTAGAAGAGAGAGAAGGCGAAAGAGTCGCAACTCCTCGCCTCAATCATAGATCCATAGTTCATGAAATATCTAAAGAGAAACGGCGGTGTAGATACTTCGCAGTGTCGTCGATATAATCGCGCTCGGTCACCAAGTTGTATGTATCTCCCACGAATAATTTCCCAACAATATTTACGCAGTTTGACGAAGTTATTCTTTTTATGTTTCAAAACTCGCATTGCTAGGTAACTCGTACAATTCTTTCCAACTGTTACATTAGTCATATCTTCTTACTTCCTCGCTAATTCCTTCTGATTTATCGTATCAATATTTTAGGCAAACAGCGTGATCATCAAAACAAAAATAATATTCCAATAAATTTATGATAATATAATAATTTTTACGTTATATTTTTCTTACTCATTTATATTTCAATGTGATTTCCAATTTATCCCTTTTGTCCCTTTTAATTATGTGCTTTAATTATAGTGCTTTTCACATGTTGAATGTACAAAGTCATCAGATCCAAATCAAATATTTAACTACTTGCTCCCTTATATCTAGCCATTTCCGAAATGTGTGATAACACATTATTTTAAAGCAATTTAAATTTAATAATAAAAAAAAGAAAAAGAAATAAAATATCGAGATTCTATAATCTATAATGTTTTAAATAGTACATTTAATTTTGAAAACAGATAGGAATCTCAAATGATAACATAATTCAGACATAAATTAACAAAATACGTAATTCTACATATAATATTTCAATTTTATATCGGTTTAAAGATATTCTATGCAGGATAGAATTCTAAACAAAAATTAGGAATATTGGTTGTATTTTTTTTTTTTTTTTCAAATTTCCAAACCTAAAATAGCAGAGGAATCTGCTGGATCGGTCCACCTATAATTTCACGTTATAAAATTTTAACGAGCGCACATATCGCGCGTACAGTTTATTCCCGTCTGACATGTATTTCGGGATGAATCGAGATGAATAAGGTAATTACATACCGAGCAGCAGGAGCTTGATGTCCTTGGCTGCCTGGATACCATCCTCCTTGAGATTCTTCTCGATCTGCTTGCTGCGAGCCAGAGCGGCCCGCTCTTCCGCGGACATGGCACAGCCCATCTTGCTACACGTTGCCTTTACAAATGCCACCCTCACGCACTTCCTCTCTCACCAGCTGCTGCTAAACAGCGCGGCCAGGTAACGGCCCCGTCGCCACGAAGAGGGTGAAACGACTTCCTGGCGCAACTTCTTCTCCTCCACCACCACCACCTCCTCCTCTCCGCGTCCTTAATCCCGTCCTCTTCGTCGCACTTCGCACCCGTCGCCGTCGTCACCACAGCAGCCGATACCACCACCGACACCACAACCACCGTAAACACTTTCGATACCACTAATACCACTATCGACACTATTGGCACTACCTCCTTCACCGGTTTCACCGTCTCTTCCGCCGCCGCCTCCTCCTCCTCCTCCGCCACCACCACCGCCGTCCTCCTCCTCGTCCTCGTCTTCGTCGTCTTCGTCTTCGTCGTCACCGATGGCAACCTTACTGGCGGCAACCGGCACCGAGTGGTCCTCTAACTACCTGGGCGACCGCAGCCACCCGTCCGCGACTCTAATGACCGCCACACTTGCGTCGATTTAACCGCGCGATTCAGCTGCGCCTGTAATCAAAAAAGGAATCAAATCAATCTTTGTGAACATCGCAATCCCACTCGAGAAATCTAATCGAGAAATGAAACGTTAACTTATCAGTTAGGAAGGCTATCTAGAGCAGGTATGGTCAACCGGCGACATGAATGCCACTAATGGTCTAAGAAGAATGGTCTAAAGAAGCACGGGCTGTTAAAAAAAAATTTTTTTTAAATCAAAAATGATAATAACTTTGTTAAATGAAAAGTCTTTTCGCTTCCAGTGCAAGAGAAGAAAATATAAATAAAATTATAGCTTTTTTTTACTTAATTCTGTAGCAGGCACATCAAAGATTTCGATAATAATACATCAAACAAAAGAATTGGCCATCCCAGATATGAATATCAATCTCATTTTTGCTCAGCATCATTTCTCTTTATTTGGTGAACAACAAAATGAAATAGTTCTAAAAAAAAACGGTCTTGCGAGCGTCAATTATATCGTATTTCTAGCAAACATGATCTGTCGAAACATATAATAAAATCGACTGCACCATTAAGATATTGAAATCGATTTTTAAATAATTTACGCTTTAACAAATTTAGATAATAATAATTAGATAATAATAATAATTATATAGTAAGTAATTATATAGTAGATAATAATAATTAGATAGTAATAATAATTTTTCCACTTAGAAGAAAGTGAGTTGAAAAAATAAAAATTAATTTCATATTGTATATTACTATAGGCAACTCTTTAACAACCATCACTCTATAAAAATCCTGTTCGTCACGAATACGAATGCGAACGAATTAAAATAATCAATTGCGTATTTCCGAATCTCCGAATTAGATCATCGATATCGGTATTGTTTAATCAATCTTCACTTCCGGATATAGAGAAGAAAGACGAATGACACTCGTTTTCGTCTTTCCGACGATAAATAGGATCACGCCTTGGCAGATCTCCCGTGTTTGATACGCCGAAAGATTCTCGACCAAATCATCGTTGATAACATCGTTTGTACGTCGTATCTCGTTATTATTCCTCCGGCGCGAGCCGGATAATAATTTTATTAGGCTGGCGTATCGTAACCGCGCTCGATGCAATTTAAGACCTTATCACTGAACATGAATCCGATTTAATGTCATTAGCCATAGTAAATGAAACACTAAATTTTATAATAATGAAAGGAGAAATAACAAATCAACGAGAGAATAAATAAAAAATTGTAAATTTTGTGCAGTCAGTATTTTTTATACTATTAAATAAAGATATTTTTATATAAATAATTTAAAATAATAAGATAGACTGAAGAGTTTTAAAAATATTATATGTTTGACGAATTCGTAAGAAAAGTTCGGTCTGGACAATTTTATTCACAGTTTATAGACAACTAGAGTAGATCTCGTTTGGTTAGACATGACAGTAGCGTAGGTTTATGTTTAGTCAGCCTAGTTTTGACGCAACTCACGAAGAAATGCCGTTGCGTGGAAAGACGACGAATTATAATGAAGAAATCAAATTGTGGATCTTGACGAGCTATTTAAGAAAACTCAATCCAAGTTTCCTTTCTCAGTTGCCGAGAACAAACTTAACTTAACAGAATGAAAAGATAGCAATGCTAAATTAGATTCTCAATTTATTTGCAATTAGATTCTGATAGCAATCGCTTTGTAATTTAATAAAAACAAATTAAATTTTCGAATATCAAAAGTAAACAGTGTTCAAATCTGAAAATCTTATAAAACGCCAATAGTAAAACAACATTAAATTAAAGCCGTAAATTTCTCTTAATTTAAGTAAAACAACTTCCTGTTAATATTTAACGCGCAAATAATTCAATAAAGTGGCGAATATTGAAAATATTAAACAAATAAAATAAAATAAAACGTAATAAAACAAAATAAAATAAATTCGAATTGTGACAAAAGCAATTGTTAACATAACGTTACCTTTAATTAATTATTTTGCTGTCTAGAAACATAAATCCAATAAAATATCGATATCTTTTTCCTGCATTTGACACCGAGTCTCTTCGCGAATTTTAATAATAATAATACAATTAATTAATGAATAGAGCAAAAATGAGAAAAGCGCTGTAAGAAGTGCGCGATTAATTTTTTTTAACAATAATGTTAACTTTTGGCCGGTTTCTAGGGCGCCCAGCGTTATGATGTTGCAAAATCGAAATTCATTGAGATCGTTCCGGCCGCGAGAGCTAAATTTTTAACTAGCCGGAAACCGCGGAAGTTGCGAACTGGGAATGCCCGTGGTTTATTCGTTTGTCGGATTGCACGTATCTTCGCAAGCACGGCATTACGTGGAAACACACCGGCGTACGATCAATAAAATGCAACGACCTGATATAATGGAAGCGATACGCGCGTCGTGCTTCATAAAATACCATCGTCGGCATAGTAAAACTAAAATACGTTAAGGAGACATGCGGAAAAAAAGAGAGAGAGACAGGCGATAGATCGTCGTCCCCTGGACTTATCGAGTTCCTCGCGGTTTCATCTCCGGCCTCTCCTCCGGTCCGCCCCTCTTGCCCTCGCGTAATTAATGTGTAGCATAAGAAGAAATCTCTTGTGATATGCGAGATAAGCTCATAATATACAAAGCCTAATTTTCATTTATTACGAATATTACTTGCGAATTATATATTTTCTTTCGGACTATACTCCGAACGATTAGATCATCATTGTTTGATTAAAAAGAAAAAAAAACTGTTTATTTTAAACGGATATGCGGAATATTTCATTTTGTAACGTAAATTTTATCGTCAATATGACTTGGAATTAATACATTGTTCAGTAGTGCGCAGTAGTTTTAATACGACAGGAGAGAAAGGACTCGAGTCCTCAAGCCTACATAAGCCACGCTTACGCTTAATCGCACACTCAAGTGCCTGAATATCTTCTGCGTTTCCTTTCGTATATTTAAATAATTAACAGCTTTCGTGCCATTATAATTTACCATTAATCTGTTTTGAAAATACTATATAAAATCGACTTGCTTGATGAATAATTTATATTACATTAAAAAATCTAATTTAAATTAATACATACATAGATAGATTTATGTTAAGTACAATTACATTATTTTGCGTATTTAATATCACAAATGACAAATGAAATCAGATCCCTCATTGTAGTATCGATCAATCATCGAGGCAAAAGCAAGGTAACATTATATCGTTATAAATTTCGAAAAAATTTTTCGTAAAAAATTTTTTAAAAAATTTTCTGATAATTTAGCTACGTTCATTTCCCGCATTTGAGCGATTTGATACATCAGTGATGTAACACGAAACCTTCTATCGATTGTGGTCACGCAACGGGTATTCCAGATCGTATCTGAAATTTAAAATCATTAAAAAACGCAAGCAGACACCTCGTTCTGCGTATGTGTATTTACGTCGGGGGAAGATTAAAATACATTTTACGAGCGTTGTCGTTGCGTTTTATCGAGGAGTTGTATTTTCTTTTTATATTCTGGAGACTGAAAATATTTCTTCTCCGTGACTTCAACGAAAACACGTTGATCCACGTATACGTATATCGCGCGTATTGCAATTTTATCATGAGTGACGTATCGCCGCTTGCCTATACGTTCTGCGAGCGTAATTGAAAATGGAAAGTAAAATTGTTTGATCGTTTATTTTTATTAATTACCAAGAGTTTCGTTTAGCTTTCGAATGTCGATGCTATTTTAGAAAAAAATAGGATGGATAATCAGAATTGTTAGCGATCAAGGAAAACTGGGAGGTGGATTAAACATAGTCTGGAAAAACCAAGAAACATCAGGAAATAAAGAAATTTATTAAGATAAAATTAAATTGCTGTAATATCAACTCTAAATTTAAACTTTAATTCTTTAAAAATTATTAAACAAAAATTTTAAAATTATTTAAAAAAAGATTATAAATATTTTAAAGTTATGTTTTATTTTATCACTTTTCATTTATTTCCTGTTGTATATTTGTTTGTAATTAATAACAATTTTAATATACCTTTTTAATTTTGTTAAATGCTTCCTTCAGATATCAAATATCAATTAGGAAATCTATCTAAGAAAAATAGCGGAAAAATCGGGAAAAATTAGGAAAAAAATTTTTTTGTTTCGCTAACAATTTCGCTAATATAACATAATATAAAGTGAGTTTTAATTAAAAGAGTCTTGTCTGCAATCTTTGAATTTTCAAAAACGCAATTATTTCAACTGATTTTGAAAATACTATATGGAAAAAACAGTTTTTCCTGACAAACCTAAAGATTTGATCAGATCTGAAAATAATTTTGTTGAACCATCAAAATTATTATAATAAGACGCTTAAAAATGATAAAAATACTGCAAAAATTTTTTATCTTCTAGCAATCAATTTGAACATCATGCATAATAATTTTGAAAACTTGAACAAAATTATTTTCAAATCTATATCTGGCCAAATTTTTAGATTTACCAGCAAAAGTGTTCTTTCCGTGTGTTCCGTATCCAAGCGAACGAGAGATTATTTCTAAGAGATCCATTATTTCTAATTGTCTCCCTTAAAATATCAATATTAAATGAATAAAATAAGTAATTTAAATAATTTTCAATTGCTTCACATTTAAGTTACATCAAACGCTAGCCTGAAATAAATGAATTTGTCAAAGAGCGCCAGATGTGAACTCGTAAACATGAACGCGCATTAACACGATCGTATAATTTGGATTATGCGTTCATTGTCCTCGAATACATATCATTTCGAAGATACGACAAAAGTAATTAAACAATATACGATAAAGAGTTCATGTACGACTCGCACACCGGTCAATCCGCCAATTGCCATTCTTCTTTATCGAATCCCATTTCGCGAAACGAGGACGTTTCACAGTTTCGAAGCACCCTTATGACTTTTCAGTTTTCATCCCCTACCCCCCCCTCCCCACCCTCGGCACAGGATCGTGGCAGTTAACGGGTGAATCGAGCGTCGGTGTGCGACAGTCGCGCGTATTCCAACAGAACCCCCGCCCTCTCTCATTCTCTCTCTCTTTCTCTCTTTCTCTTTCTATCTCTCGACCCTTTCTACTTCCCTCTTTCGGAGCAGCTCGCCAGGGGTAGCTCTCGACGGTATCACCACGAGCGCACAAACGGGGTGCTTACCCCGGCAATCCGTCGATACGAATCGAACGTGTACGTGTACGCACCTCCTTTCGTGTATCCTGAGGTGACGTCGGGATTCTCTCGTCGTGTCTTTTTCTTTTTGTCTTCTCTTCACCACCGACACTCTGTATGTTCTCTCTCTCTCTCTCTCTCTCTCCCTCTCTCCCCTGTTCTTCCCGGAGTAGTTTTTCACTTGGTTCAGGCTATTTGATCGATATTCCGGGAGAACGGTTTCCGGCAGGAGCACGGTCGGTGGTCCTGCTCGGTTCGACCGGGATCCGGGAGGAGGAGCACTTTAGGCGAGGCTCGACCCGCGCGCGAGAGAGAGAGAGAGGGATCCTCGTCCCGGCAGCGGCGACGGCGGCAACGACGACGACGACGACGACGATGATAATGACGGCGAGCACTCACGGCGCGAGAGCGAGCGAGCGAGCGAGCGAACGTGCGTGCGTGCGTGCCTGCGTGCCTGCGTGCCTGCCTGTCTGCCTGCCTGCGTACGTACGTGCGTGCGTGCGTACGTACGAGCGAATGTGCGTATGCGCGTTCAGCGACAGATACGGTTCGTTATCGCGTCTCTCGCTCTGCGGCGGCGGCGGCAGCGGCGGCGGCGGCCGCTCTCCTTCTGACGGGTCTACGTCTCCCGTGTCTTCTCAGGAACGAGAGAGGCACCGATTCCGATCGGGCGCGTCGTCTCCAACGGCACGGCGCCGGGATACTCGGTACTCGCGGTGCCGATTGACGTCGACGTCGGACGTCGACAGCAATGACGGGGATCCGAGAGTCTCTCAACAGCAGCAGCGACGGCGACGACGACGACGGCGGCGGCGGCAGCGACGTCGACGGCGGTGACTGCCGGCAATAGTCTCCGCCGTGGGTACGTTTTACGACCACGTAAAACAACTCGCGGCTCGTCTGTCACCTTCGTGTGAAAAGGGGAATACGCGAGGGAGAGCGGAAGGTTCCGGCGCCGATTTGCTCTCTCTCTCTCTCTCTCTCTCTCTCTCTCTCTCTCTCTCTCTCTCTCTCTCTCTCTCTCTCTCTCTCTCTCTCTCTCTCTCTCTCTCTCTCTCTCTCTCTCTCTCTCTCTCTCTGTCTGTCTGTTTCTCTCTCTCTCTCTCTCTCTCTCTCTCTCTCTCTCTCTCTCTCCCCGAGTCCGAGTGACGGCTGTAGGGCTCGTTCGCTCGCGCGTTTTTATTCCAAATCTCCGGAGGGGGATACC
Organism: Pogonomyrmex barbatus; assembly: GCF_055798465.1. Lineage (NCBI taxonomy): Eukaryota > Metazoa > Arthropoda > Insecta > Hymenoptera > Formicidae > Pogonomyrmex > Pogonomyrmex barbatus. The sequence goes on along the minus strand of NW_028297114.1, from coordinate 3,972,822 downwards.
CGCGGACCCGGCAGCTGTGCTCCGCGAAAGTCGTACTCTCTTGACAGCGGCGGCGAGCTGGACGCGTACTGGCGGCGGAGTTGGCCGTCGATCGGGGCGACCTCTCGCCCCGCCCGACTCCGCCGCCTCCACCGCCGCCGCCGCCGCCGCCGCCGCCGCCGCCGCCGCCGCTGTTAGCCGCCGCCACCTCCGGCGCGTCGCTGGGAAAATGTCAATCGATCCCGGCCGGCCACGATGCTTCTCGTCTCGTCACGAGCCAAGAAACGACCAGCGGTTGCTCGACCCCGATCTCGAGTCTCGGAAATATTCGTTTGGCGACATCTAACGACGCGCAGCGTCGCGACGCTACCCTTACTCGAGGGATAGATCGGGTCATATTAAGAGATGGCTCATCGCCACGACCCTTACAGAAATCCAATTTAATACTAGTTAATATAACACTGAAAATTATTTGAGTATTAAAAACACTATTGTTCAGCACTTTTAATATGTTATTAATTACGATCTAATATTAAATTTCTAAGCGAGAGCTATAATTATTTATTTATGCTGCCATTATAATGTCTTAAATTGATGTAAAAGGCTTGTCTCATTTTTTATTTCTCTTGTGATAAGATTGAAAGTAATACTTCGGCAATATTGAAAGAAATTTATTATGCGTTTTAATATTTTCTTTTTTTCGTTTTTTGAAAAAGTTTTTTTAACTCATTTCCTAATTTTATTTAATATAAAACTTATGAAGAGTAGAAAGGTTTGGACGTGTAAAGCTCGATAAAATTTAAAACTTGTTAATACAAATTAAGAATAAATTGAAAATCTTTTTATGAATTCTATTTATATATGTGTGTATATATATATATATATATATATATATATATATATGTATGTATGTATATATATATGTATATATTAATAAAAACTATTTTACAAAGTTACAAAATATTGACATGAAGCTGTTGAAATCTAATCCATTGTGCGGTGAAAATTACACGGTGTTGTAATTTTGTAGAAATTTCGGATGATCCAATTTATATTTAATTGAAACAAGTGGGCATTGTATTTCGAAAATTATTTACTATAAAATAAATTAAAATAAAATAAAATTTGCTAAAAGTGGAAAAATAGCGGCAAAAATGTCAAAAATAAAAAATAAAATGCTTTTTATTACTAAAATAAATAGCTAATAGTATGTAGTTAACTGTAGTCAGTTCTATAATAAATATAATGTTTTTTTAATTTAAAAAACTTTAATATCTTAATTCATTTTCGAATTATCTCTGCAAAAATGAAAAATCTTCCAAAATTTTGATGTAATTTTTCATAGTAAATCATTTAACTTATATTAATTAAAAATATAATATAAAAGAATTATAAAAGAATTTTATATTTAATTAATTTCATTTTTATGTCTACATTAATAAGTCAAAATTTACCAAATTTACCGAATTTTTGCATATTTAAATCTTTCTATTCTCCTTAATGGAAAAACGACAAATTCTTAGTATATTATTATATCTTATGATGTAACGTATTAACCACCATAAGTCAATATTTATTTCGCTACAACAATCAGATTTTACAATTAACTGTAACTTTCATCTGCAAAAATATGAAATCAACTGCTAGAATTTAGAATTTTAATTTCAATACGAAAGGAAACATCAGAAAAAAATATTGAAATATATCTTTATACGAAATACTTCCAAATTTATGCTCCTTGCGATACACAGTCACTTTTTATTGCTAACAGCTCGACAAAATGTTTTACAAAATTGCCTCTAGAAAGATAAAGAGACTGTCAGACTTACCTTAACACATTACAACTTACGCGCCACGAAGACGATCGATTATCGCAAAATTTATCTTGCGATATTAAAATACTGTAAGAGCAATATATCTTAAAATCATCCGAATTCGAAAATCACGCAATGATTTATGCGGCTTGCACAAAGAAGAAAATACAACTCGCTTGATTACTGAGTAACGACTTTATAACGTAATCGTCGGTGGCGGTCTAAACAGGTCTTGAATAATCAAAAATTGCACAGTAAAATCGTAAAACAATTTCCATTCGAGTATTCTCTATTCTATCAATTGGAATCCTTGGCTAATGAGAATCATTTTTACCTTAATTGCATGACGTTCGAAGCAGGGACCAAACGTCGTTCAAAAATGTCACTTAGCTCAATCCACCTTTTGAACACAACCGTCTAATCCGCGATTTTTAATACTTCAATCAAGATGTAGATCTGTGGCAATAATTTCTTCGAGTCACGTCAGTCGACCGTTAAAAATCGCGAATTAGACTCACCTACGCTCGCCGGTTCGTTGAAATTACACTGACTTCGATCTTCGTGCCGACACTCCATCAAGCTGTTCGCGTGCGCTTTATTTATTTACATGTACGTTACTTTGTATGTTACACTTGGGTTTCTTGAAATGTCAGAAGCGTCGTCCGCCTAATCGGAATCGGAATCGAAGGTTCGTAAGGGTAAAACAACTGATATGGAACAATCCCGTGAGCCACTGCCCATCGCTATTGCATTTCGGGACGAGGATTCGTTATTCGAAAGCTTCGCAACATAGACAGAAAGAAAAAAAAGATGTGTACAGCAGCCTTGATCGTCGTCATGCTGTATTTCCAGAGAATGTCGTACGTTATTCTATCTACATTCCGCAATTCGCTCCTTCCATTCTTTCTCCTTTTTTCTCTCTCTCTCTCTCTCTCTCTCTCTCTCTCGTTTCATTATTACAAAAAGTGTTGCTAAAAAACATATTAACAGTATGAACTTTCGATTTGGTTTTATTCGTGTTACAGAGTGTTCCGCTGGCCCGCCGGACCCGTTTTCCGAATCACCCTGCACATGCTCCTAAACGCGGAGGACTTATATAGCGACGACAATGTTTTAAATGTTTCCACTACGTTGTAACATATCTCGTTACACACGACGCCACGCAGCTCATTTGATACAACTACGTCGTACATGTATAAAAATAACGTTTCTATTGTTAAAATATGTTTCAACATACTCAGAGTTAGAAATAACTAATTCGTCACCACTGCGTTCGTCCATTTCCCACTAAAATTGGATTATTCAAGATATTTGACTCTCATATGTCTCAAACTACAATTATTTCGTCATATAAAAAAAAGGGCATATAATATAGATATATTTATATATATTTACTGTGTACATACGCACACGCACGTGCGCACGTACATACGGTACGCACATAAAATAAGTATCATCGACTCTTTTTACGCGGTGCGAAACAAAATATCACAACACCACGAGAATTTATAATAATCCGTATTTATGTTGATTAATTTAACTCGTATCCGGGCAAACTGCCGCTCTCAATTCCTCGATAAAAGTTTAAAGTTACTTCCTAAAATGTGTAACTTTGTAAATGTATAACTCCTAACTTTGTAAATGTATACATGCGATCTTTGATTATATAAAGATAAATATATTTATATACGTGTAATACATTTTTTACACGAGACTCTTACGAGAGAAAAAGTATCGTTTACCCGTTTGTCTTTAGAAAAGTGGACCTCCCGGATAAGGGTTAATCAATGAAAATTAATTCATCGCGAATCCTCGTCATACACAAGCCTGGAGATGGCTAGATTGTCGCCGGCGTTATTTCTTGAAAAGCGTATGCGCGCGTGCGTGTGCGATTTACGTTAGAGTGCGAATAGTCCCTCGAAAGTTAAAGATAAAAGCGAGAAAGTGTTTAACTGCTTCCCTATTTAACGTCATCTGTCGTACAACGTACGCTAGCTACATCTTGTGCAAGAGTCACCTCGGGTGAGAAGACCCAAGAGGAAATCTTTCCAGTGAACATTTACTACCTTTCGACGTGAACGACGTGATTGGTGCATGCCCTACACACGCATATGCATTATCCTTTCGTTACAAACAGGGAATCGTCCCTCGTACTTCATGGCGGATACAGGAATACACAATACTCAGCCTCGGAGGGAAAATGAAAAAGCGATGTACACCGATGCGTTGTCAAACGTATCACGCGTAAACGCACGTATCGCGTAAGCCTTAATCAAGCGAGAACGAAAATCAAATTACGTTAAATAGGCACACATATATATATATATATATATATATATATATATATATATATATATATATATATATATATTACAATGTATTTTTATTACTTAAAATATATGCACTTTGAAAATATCATCGAAAGACTTAGAAGGCAGGCAAGGGGCAAAAACGATATTTGAGAGCCAATGATTGAAAGGGTGCAAATGAAAATGTCCAGAGACAAGAACGCCGACGATTCTACTGAGCAGGTTCCGATGAATGGTCTGATACAAAAATGAGCAGATTGTAAAACATCATCGGTCGCATAACAAAATGAGTGCTCTAACAAATCTCGAAATAACAATGATGATCATTTCGAAAATCAACTTTTGTGATCAGCTTGTACAATAGGTCATTAGGTAAATTTACACGAAGATCCTGATTGGGATAATCGCGATAACAACAACATGTGCGACGAAACAAAATGACTTATAAACCATGTTGGCCAAATCACTGCTGTATTCGCACATATTTCTTTATAGCTCTATCTATAGTACATAAAACAATAACACTAAAAATCATTAAATTCGAGTAATTCTATTTTAATATGATTTTTTTTGTATATATAGTAAATTATTGTATTTAAACGCACGCTTACGCCTAGCTGCATACGATTTTCTTATTTGTGATTCTTTTTTTTTCTTCTTTAATAATATATAATATAATAATATACTATGTCGCATATAAAAAACAATTACTTAGTATAGAGTACAAGATCGTTCCTTAGTTAAGTTTACAGATTTTTTGTTTTTCGCAACTATTTATATAAACGTAAGACGTCATCCATCTCTAAAATGAACATGCTTCCGCCGCTCCCAGAATAATTCTGAAAATCAAGATACATCTTCGTGCCGATTTGTCAAAATAATATCAAGTGAAGAAAATATCTTCTATCGTTAGAATGCTTTAAATGAAAATTAAGTAGAATCATTAACAAGTGCGGAAGATTAGTTCGACAGTTCGTGCGATGAATTTTTCTTTTTTTAAACAAACAAAGCTCGATATATAACAATACGTCTATTACTCCTCCCCTCCATAACCATCAGCGAAATTTAGCTACATCTAATCGGGTTGGACGTTTGATCGTTTTTTCAGTATTGAATACATCTTTGACACAACTCGCTTAAATGCAAATAAATTTGATTACAGGTTACCCTACAGTGCGCCGCACGATACGCGAGTTAATGCGAGAATCTTGACTGATGATGATACGAACGACAGCTTCATAGAGAAGTCTATACGAGATGACCTCAACTGTACGTTCCATCATCAATAACGTATTCTCGTGTTCTCTTGTGGAACCGTGATATTGCACAATGCTTGCCGCTGCTAATTAATTATGCGCGAATTCTCGCAGTTGGAATAACTACGAGGCATTATCGCGCATACATTTCACAGCGCTAGTCACGGTAAAGTGGATTGCAAACAAAATGTTGGTCTGATAAAAAAAAACAAAAGAAAATAAAAAGGGGAGAAAAAATAAAGAGATACAGAAAATCATATAAATAGTTATAACAATGTCAAAAAATGTAATATGGTCGGCCGCGATACGTCTGCGATCCGACCCCGGGAACGGGGGATCAGCATCGTGAACTGCCGCTTCTCGTTCTTGGTCGGCGTAGTAGTTATCCAAAGTGACCGTCCATCCGATTTAAGCTAAAAATTCATGAGGTGTCATTTTGGCTGGCAGGTCTGAGCGTTCACCTTGTATGTTCGTGTCTGTGGTGTGAGATCGAGCCAAGGCACCGATGAATCCGGCTGCTCTAGCTGAAGAGGCACGCGACATCGCGATGTTGTTGCGTTAACAGAACAATCTGCTCCACGTTCCGCCTCTGCATCCTATAAGATTCCCTCTCTCAGTTTCTTGCAACGGAGAAGACTCACATGCATATCGGAGAAATACTAAAGACACGATAAGTATTATAGTAATAATAAAATCGCCGCGCTTAGAATCAAAACGATTTTCAAATTAGTGCACACAGCACTTCCTACCTTAATCTTTCTTTGTATGGAGTTTCCATACCTAGATAAAAAGGAAAATCCGCGTTATTTACCTAGAAGAGAGTTCACTCCTTAAACATTTTTATTCTACAGAAGAGAAAGAGAGAATTATTTCTCTTTTTTAAATATTTTATTTTATTAAACAATTTTGAGATAATCTACGAGATCATCCGTGTGTTTCTCAAACTGAAGCTTATTAAGTTGAGAATTATAAAATTCGCGATCTTCTCTTCTTTAAACAATTGGTTTGTCAAAATTCATATATGTTTCATTCTCGACGACGAAAAATATGCAAACGTGTATTTCGTAGTAAATCATTCCAAATGATTTCGCAATCTTATTCGCAAATACAAAAGCGCAAATACAAAAGCGAGTATTGTTACTCACCATACTCGCACTGGTAAAAGAGGCGGACGTGGTAGCAGAGATAGGCACCGTCAATATTGGATAATATTATCTACTACTGCAAATCCGCAGGCCCCTAGGCCATTAGTCGACATCAAGCGTACAAGTTCTCTGGCATGAGATGCTGCGACTTCCAACGGTGGCTGACGAGACAAATTACTGGACTCTGTTGATCATTATTATCGCAATTAAGCAATGAAGCAGAATTTAAGAAATATAAGAATCACAAAAAGTAATAAAATCATTAATTGATTATAACAAAACAATGATTAATCCAATTTAATTTAATCTAATCTGATTTCTTCTTGTGTGAAAATAATTTATATTTATCTATAGATATATCAAAAGAAAACATGCTATTTTTTTTCTTACCTAGAATAGCAGAATTTAACCTGGCGCAAACTGTTTCCCTTTCCTGAGGATTCAGTTGCCAGCCAACTGGTGAATTCCACGGATTAGAGTATGCCAGCAGACTGAAAGCGTCCTGCAACATCTTTTTATTGCTGTCATTCTTTCCGTACTGTTGTCTCAAATGCACCGATTGTGAGTACAATTGTTTGCCAAATTCCAGCATTTTCTCAATTGCCTGTTTGTTACCACCACACAATTGCTTCTTACTTTTACATGTTGCAGTGGTATCCGGGATATTACTGGTCTGCTGTTGTTGAGTTTGATTGGCACTGTTGTCGATTTCTGCAAACAGCAATATTTGTCTATTTTATAAGAATTGCATTTTTTCTAATATAAATTGTCATGGAAATCATTTAAAAATAATTAACTATTATGAAAATAATTAAAAAATTTATATTGATTGCACATATTTATATAGATATAACGACGTTGTATCTATAATTTTATTTATTTTACTTGTTAAATTCCTGACATGAATTTATTTACAAGACAATCTATCGTGTATATAATGTATTTGCAATGCAAACTACATTGAGATCTCACCCATATCTACATCCTCCCCATTTTGACACTTGTACCCATTCGAATCCAGATTACCATTCTGATACCCATTACTATTCTTGATACCATTCACATTGGTGACACTGCTTTCCTCCATGTCTACATCATCTTCTATCTGACCGTTAACGAACTGTGGGCTGGTGCCGTTTATTGTATTATTGATATTCATCTCTTCCACGGTACCAGATGAATTTGCAGACTTCACGTACGCTTTGGTCGATTGTATCACACTAGTCTGGTTGGGGTTGCCGTTCTGACAGACCTCCGAGTCGCTGCCGTTCACCATTTCCACGAATTGACGGCACTTGAGCGCGAACAGGAGGTCCGGATCCCGATCGAGTAGACCGGGATATAACCGATTAGTCGTATCTATCGCTTCGCCAATGCGACCAGACAGTATCAGCTTTATAACCCCTGTGAATCATTGTTGAATCACGGTATAAAGATGTGGTACGAATTTGATAATCAACAAGCAGAATTGTCACTCTTCATTAAATTTAATTTGAAAATGCTATATTTAGATAAATTATAAATAATGTTTACAACATTTTAATATTTATCCATTGTTTTCTCAGGTTCTTTACGAAAGAGCGACAATCCCGAATGAGCGACAACGAAATCACAACACTTACTCTGCCGATTTTTGATGGAGTTGTAATCCTCCTCAAACACCTGACCCGTGCTGCTGGCGAATGCCTCGGCGCTGTCGAGATACCCATGATGGACGAGATACGTACACACCATTCTGTCGAATTCGTACAGAGCTTCGTTAACTCTCGAGAGATACCGCGAACATTGGTCCGTGGCGATTTTTTTCCCGCAAACTTCCTCAATTTATCCGCGCAAGCATTTGGGAAGAACTCTCGCAAATCAAGGAGGATTTTAACGGACAAACGAAGGGAGAGAGAAAGCAACCACGAAGGGAATGGAATCACGCACCCGGTCCCTGTCCCTCGTTTTCTGGTCGTACCTGTGAAGAATCGCCTGCCACTGTCCCTGGCCGTGGTCTGGCATGGGATAGTTTATGATCTGTAACCTCGTTCGTACACGCAGTTCGTTGATCATGTCCCCGATGTCGAAGACAAATGGCAACTGTCCGAAATTTGCGTCGACCACCTCGCCTGGAGTTTGCAAACCCACCGTCGGAAAGAGATTGGGCTGCAAAAATTAAGTAAGATTTTGTTTTATATAATTCGTTCACAAATTCTATTATTTTATCAATATTAAATAAATTAAAATTTGTGTTGTTGTCTCTTTCGTAAAATGATTTTCATGATTTATATTTGCGAAATTTATTACGCGAAGTTTAATGATAAGTAATAAAACATAAATAAGAATTTTCTAGAAGAAGAAAAAAGAAATACACGGAAAAAATTGTATTGTATCTACTGAAGTTTACAAGAACTAAAAGAAGCGCAGATAAAGATTTCTATGGCTCATTGGTCGTTTCTTCTCTTTTTTTATATGTGCCTGAATTCCTTTGATAACAAAGTATTTTTTCTTCCATTTTTTTTTTCCTTTCCATTTTTCTTCCATCTTTTCGTTGTTGTTATTGATGCAATGAATAACTTACAGGAAGATCCGTGAAGGCGATGCCCAAGTGATGGCCATTCTTCGTGTAGAAGGCGGTGTTGTCAACGAGATTTACACCGCAACCGATCACGTCGCCGGTGGTGAAGGTCGGTCCATAAGGTTGTCCAGTACCGCTTGAGCAGAAACTGTGACCGTCGTCGCCGTGATAACCGTATGAATGCTTATCCCAGCCAGGAAGTCTATTTACGTTGACGCCAGAAGCTGAGAGACCAATGCCCATGTAACCATCACGCCCCTTGCTCACGATCTTCACCTCGAAATAGTATAAGCCGCAGGCGGCTGGTATCGAGTGCGTTGTGCGAACACTGGCAGCGTCTTTGTGGGTTTTGCCGTAGCCTGGAAAAACAACACGGCCCCGACTCTCTTTAAAGGAATCGGTGAATCCGAGCGACTATAGGTACACTGTGTGATACGAAATTTCAATTGCACGAAGAAACATGTTAAAAATAGAAAGAGAGGCGCGTATTTGCGAGTGGGACGTATCTGCGGCTTGAGATTAAAACCGAGATCCCCATGCAACGCGGAGATGCAAGGACGAATATCACGCGTTCATACATATCCTCATACATGTCCTCCCACTTACTCCGCCAGCAGTGATTTTATTAGTTGTCTCGTAGAATAACATGCAATCATCGAAAATGTATCAAAATACGCGGAAAAAAAATTTATCAAGAATAGCACATTACATGTTGCAAAGATACATTGCATAATTCATTGTAGCACTACATTTTTTTCTTACATAAACTGATTCTTATTATCATGCATAAATACAAGATATCTTGTAATTTATTTCTTTACAATACTATCCAGATGTTTCAAAATGTCAGATTGCAGATAAAAAAATAATTCGGAAAATTTTCATATAAAAATTGGATAATTGTTATCTTTCTTATTTTTTTTTTAATAAATATTTCAAGAGTGTATATTGCTAAACTTTTTCTAGTTTTTTAGTATGTTAATTTTAAAAGAGACAGAACTATCAATTACATAAACAATTTAAGATCGGAATGAAAATGGGAAGTGAAAGTGGAAGTAAAGAGATGAAACCAAAGATGGAAATATATTCTTGTTCAAGAAAGAGAAAGAAAAATCCAATATCTTACGTCTACATTTTTCTTTCTTTGCAACGAGTTCGTTGGAGCAAATTTAACCAAATTGGCTGACTGCGTAAGTTTAGGCGCCAAGATAAAGCTAAGCGAGAACTGTGGTCACTTCCGAGATACGCTATGTGCCTTGGACACGACGTGAAATATTGATTTCAGGCATACATTAGTGCCACGAGGAAAAGCGCGACGTGATCCGGAGAAATACCGAAGTCGTTGCAAGTGAAATGGTTAGTCTTCTTTCACGCGTTGTAACTCGCAATGCGAGCGATATATTTTTGGCGTAACTAACATAATACGATGGCGATGAACAATACATACTTTAGGAAGCGACTTTCGCACGTGGAAAACATTAAGAAAACATTAAGTAATAAGTAAAGGACCTTCGGAACTCGCTTACATAACAAGATATCGCCGTCGTCGTGTATGAAACATAGGATATTCTCGTATAGGAAGTATTATCATATAGGTGTATATTATTTTCCCAACAAAATTGGACGTCGATTCGTCAGGGATTAAAGTTCTACCCTTTGATTATCATGACTTCCCGTAATTTTCTTTGTTAAATCTTTCAATGTCTTATACCCTGAGCGAAATTAATGCAAAGAATTTCCGTCACTGTGAGGACTTTGCAATACAAAGCTACAAATTGATCTGGAGAAAGACACGATTTACCTAGGCAGATATAAGTGGGGCATTAGGTCATCACGCGGTACATCGATGCAATATTACAAGCTTATCCACGATTATCTGTAATCTATGAGTGTTAGGCGCATGTCCCTCGCCCTTACACAACGTAATATACCGTATCTATCTGCTCCACACCGAACATCATTTCTAACGCGCTTTCAAACGCGCTGCTTCTATCGCAGTATTACAGAATAAAACAAAAAATCTATTCTTTATGCAAACAACGATCTTCAACAAAGCTCTTGTAATCACATAATTATAATATCATTTGATATAATATCAGTATAATATGAATCCGATTGTCATTTGATGGCAATATCTAGTATCCTCTCTCATTTCGAAACAAAGAACAAAGCATTTACTTCCGCGAATATCAAAATGCTTTTTTTATAAAATAATATATAATAATCGAATATATCATTCCGTATATGGAAATATAAATCAATGAAGTACAAATCAGTTTTGCGTACTCAAATATCTAAATATCTAAATAATTGAATATTAATTAAATTATCATTATGAATATGAAACATAAAAAGAGAAAGCTTTTGGATGGCTTTTAAATTTGTTCTCTGTATTAAATAATTAAATAAATAATCATGCTACAACTTCATGTTATATTAAAAATTGAAAATAAATTAATAAAAATAATCAAATACGTCTTCTAAACATTTTTCATTTTTGACATGTAAAACGTTGAGAGGGAGAGAAGAAGAGAGAGAGAGAGAGAGAGAGAGAGAGAGAGAGAGAGAGAGAGAGAGAGAGAGAGTAAATCAATCAACTCGTCTGCTAACTTTAATTAATGCAGGCACCTTTTGGAACTTTGGAGCTTTGCAAAAACGGCGGAATCAACTCCAGAGAGATTGAAAGATGTAAACGACGAAGATGAAGGCAAAGTCCGCTCGGCCCGTATTTACGGGATCAAAGAGCGATATGTGAAGTGCAGAGAAAACGAGAAGAGTTAATGGCTAACGGTAGATGCACTATTGCGAGTGACAACGACGATCTTCCGCTTTCTCAGGCACTCCCAGGCAAGAGAGGCCACATGCACTCGCTCGTTGCGTCAAGTCGCAATTTGTAAACAGATTCAGCATTCGTGATTCGTACAGCAAGCCCATGGCCGCGGTCGATTCCCGCACTGAAATTCTCGCCGAAATAGTTACCATGCATTCGCATGTAAATGGGATGTGCGTCCGGCTCGCGGTTCGAAGCTCGCAATAACAATCGCGACTCGCCTCTTAATTAGAAACGCAACGAGCTTTGCGAATGTATTTGCGACCATCAAGCGTGATTGCATTCCACGATTTCGCGAATATTGCTGCGCACAGAATTATTCTATCTTCTAGCAAACAGTCTCGCAAGTATCTCCATGGAATCTCTCATCATATCTCTCGCCCATACGGTGATTTGATAATCCCGAATATTTTCTTCCCCAAGCTATTGATTAAGTTAAAGTTGCGAAATTTGAGAAACGAGAAAACGCACGTAATAAAATAATAGTATAATAAATAGTATAAATAAAATGTAATAATCACATGCAAATCTGATGAAATTTAAAGATGTAAAGATGTAAAGATCCAACTGTAAAGATGTGCACGAACCAAATAAATTCTTTTAATTAGTTACAGGAATCTATTCTAAAGGAGAATCACGGCTTGAAAACTGACCACTGAAATATTTATGTTGCAAACTGAGACCGCCTGAACGATCCGGGACGAGTGCTACGACTCCGTAGAGCCCCAGAAGCAACGATCGAAGTTAAATTAAAGGATTCGCCAGCGATGGATATTATCGACGCGCAGCATGACTAGGGTCGAGTGTACACGTGCATTATGTTTCACGTCTACCGCGTATTACAATTTCTTGTGGCTCGCTTCCATAATAATCAGAGAATTTCGCAGTCGCATGACGATTGCTGAAACGCGATGCTCGATTATACGCGAATGTGTATCGTATAATTAAGACAGAAATATTTAATGAAGACCCAAGTATTCATATACTGACTTACTCATTTTCTAATTACGTAAATTACGATAACTTTCGTAATATGTCTTACAACTTGGCTATAAACTTACACTTTCTATAAAAGAGAAAAAAAGATATATAATAGCTTTATTCTGTGCAGTAATCGCGTTTTAATGTTTATGTTTTAATGTAGCTTTTATTTTACAACATTTTGCGGCATATATAAACGTTATTATCGTTAGTTATTTGCAATAAAAAAAAGCTACGGAAGGAGAATGATATAAATATAAATATTTGCAGTAGTTAGGAAATTCTTAGAAATAAAAAAAAAGATATTACTGTTGGCATACAATGACGAAAAACAATTTTGCTGTAGGATGTAAAAAAATAATTTGTAAATAATTTTGTTATATCAAAATTATTATGTCAGACGTTTAAATATGTACGTGATAATATTTTAAAATTTGTTTACATTCGATTAATTGTCCTACATAATTGTTTTGATGGCCAAACAAAATTATTTTTCAGATCTATAGATAGATCATATCTGTATCCAGCAAAGCTGTTCTCCGTCGTTTGCTCATGAAATAATCGAAGACGTGCGCGACAATTGTTTATCTCTTTCGCTTCGTTTCCTTTTAACAATCTTCGTTCGCGAGAGGAGAAACAATATTTTCGTTCGCTGCACGAACACATCACGCTCGTCGAGCGTGCACGGTTCGGTCGAAGTCGATACAGCACATTTACGTTTTAAATGCGTTTTAATTTTTCTTATCCCGTGCGCACGGCGGTACCAAGGGAACAGATAAGTACGTCGTCAGTGTTCGTCTTTGTCATCGTACGTCGCGACCTATGAGCTTGCGATGAACGTGGAATCCAAAAGTACACCCTGTATATAACGAGCACGGAGGAGCACAAGAAGGAAAGAAGAACAAAAAAAGCCATCGCCATTTCTGACATCGTCAAGTCCAGGGAAAGATACTTGTTCGTTACAGGAGGGCACTCGTAGGATTTGAACGAGCTCGTGCTGAGAGAGTGAGAGAGAGAGAGAGTGAGTGAGAGAGAGAGAGAGAGAGAGAGAGAGAGAGAGAGACATATGACGCGTGTGCCTTGCTGCATCAAATTTTAATGACGGGTTCCTTGAGGCTCCGGATCCGCAAAGAATCCGGCCGACAACCCGGTGACTAAAATCCCGATGACTCTATGCTCTCCGCCGAAATATCTCGGCACGATTAAGCGCATCAAGCTGCTGACGCAGCAGGCTTCGTTTCAATTCAATCGGCGAGCGCTCTTTGTGTTTATCTAACGTTTCCGCTAAGATCGGATTTACCTTCGAATCTATGCACTCGGTTATTTCGGGTTACGAGAGAGATGTGAAGGATAGGCCGTCTCGGAATTCGGAAGACAATCCTTATCGCGTTTTGATGTTTCGCGTGGGATCGGGACACCCTGTATATCGGCAGAGGCTGACGTGAACTCCTCGATGAGAATGGCGAGGAGAAGAGAGGAGGGAGGGAGAACGCGGAATGAAGATTCGGGCGAACGACGAGCTCGGGACGTCGACGAGAGTCGACGCGCGAGGTCGAGTCCAACGTATCGGTTTCACGTCGACGACGCAGCTGTCATTGACATTGTGCGTGCCCGTGCCTCGTCTCGCTCGCTTTCTCTCTGCATGTCTCTATCTTCCCGTCTCTGTCTTTTTTTCTCTCTCTTTCTCTTCATCTCTCACTCGCGTTTCTTTTACCAGACGCGTGGATGAGGATCGACGAGTGTTCCCCGAGGAGATGCGGGATAACGCGGGGACAGACGCGACCATCACATTAACGTTAACGTCGACGTCGACGTTGTCGTCGACATCGACGTCGACAACGACGGCGATGCGTACGGGCCCGATCGCGAGGGGACTGGCTGACTGATCAGCTGATTCCTTTGTTTAGGTCGCTGACACGCGCTGAAAAGCGCCCTGCCATTTTCAATCGATCGACCGTGCCTGCCCCGGGAGCAGCCCGACCGCAGGCACGAGGCACGAGGCCGGGGGACGGCGTCCGGGATGGCCCGCGACGCGATGCGATGCGATGCGATGCGATGCGACGAGGGGGAACGCTGCTTACGCACGAGGGAGAAGCGCGTTTCGTCTCGCACGCCGCGGAGGTCGCGCGCTGACGGTCTACCCACGTACCTTTGTAGTGAACGCGAAGATTGTTTTGCGACAAGCCTATGTAGCTGTACTTGTCCTTGGTGCTCCAGGAACGCGGCAGCGGCGTCTTCTCCTCGTCAACCATAGGGTAGAGCAGCTTCAGTCGATCCACTGGCTGGCCTTGTCCCGAATTCGTCCTCCCAGGCTCCATAACACTCCGTTCATCGCTGGTGGCGGCCATCATTGTCATCCGCTGCCCCACTCGCCCCGCTCTGGCCCGCCGTGCTGCGATTCCTGGATGCGAATATCGCCGCGCACGTCGCACGCGCAACTCTCTCGCAACGCGACGGTGGCGCCACCGAGAACCGAGCGCCGATAGACAAGCGTGCCACCTGCTCGCTGTTCGCGCCCCGCCTCGCCCCCTTCAGGCTGTCTCACGCACCGTTACTACCCGCTATCACCGCTCGGGAACAGGGGTATTCCGGGGTGATATGCGATATTTTTTTGGAGCCGCCTGAAAGAATCAGAGTCAACTTTTCGACACTTTTGGATTTTTCTACCACTTGACTTTAGAAGCAACCGTTCCACCGATCTCTCGTTCGCAAATGACTAACATGTTCGAAAGGAAATTAAAGGCGCTTGGCTACTTAGACTGGAAAAAGACCAACGGCAATGGTGAGCGACTTCTGATACATGTCATAACCTACGCGCGATACTCTACAAATTTTGTTATACACTATTTAAATCCGTGAAAAATTGCAAAATATTAATTATATTTATAAATGATATACGATATTTATCTCTGCTTATGAGATTGTATTTTATATTCCACCCTATGCTTGTTACTTAGTAGTGTTAATGAATTGTTTAAAATTTAAAAAGTTTTACAGACGTTTTACAGAAGTTTTTTTTTATTACTAAGAATGTTTTGATCATAAAAATGCTGCATCTGTTATTTGTAAAATGGACCAAAGCTTTTAAGAAATACAACATCAATATTGTTATATGTTTTAGATACTGATCACTTCAGAAGAGTGATTATATGGTTAGAGGATCAGAAGATACGTCATTATACTCCAGATGATCGTAAGAAATTGAGGGATATCACATCTTCAGAATGGCCGAACACTTTTGAAAAATATTGCAATGATGTTGAGTGTCCAATAACAAACAATGAGATTGATCGGTTAGAATGGCTTATAGGATATGCTATTCAACTGGAATTTGGAGATGATTGTAAGTAAAATTTGCTTGAAATAACATGAAATAAATATTTCAAAGACATATTTATAATAAATTATAAACATAAATTTTACAATAGTATGAGGTTATTAATTATTAATAAACTTAATAAATATACTGATAAAATATTATATATATTTTTTTAGGTTCTAAATATCAACAAGTTGTAGGAAAGAAAGCAAAGAATAAGAAGGAGATAAAACCTATTATCAAGTCTACAAACCCTTTAGATAATTTAGATTGTAAGTACAACTCGCAATAATATTTCATGCAATAATGTATCGTATATGTAATATAATCTATATTTTGCAATTTTATTTTTTTTAGTTAATAGTGACGCTTTTAAGACTGGAGTTAACTCAATAGCCAAATTATTGAATATACCAAAGCATTCTAATCATCTTGTGACGTTAGAAGCATGCAGCAAACTTGTGTGTAAAAAGCTAAATGCAGATGCGATTAAACAATCTAATAATACTGTGAACACCAAGGGTAAAACCCAAACGAAGATGATTATAGGGCCCAGTTTTAATATGGGCGATGCAATGTTGGACAATGCTGCTAAAGGCCTCTCCTTGTTGTATATCCAAGATCTCAGGGATCTTCAGACAAGTATCAATGAAACAATAGTCGCTGTGCAAAATATAACGGCTAATCCGAAAACGGATACAAAATTAGGAAAAGTCGGTAAATGAATAGTCACTTATGTATTTTGTATTCTAGAAAAACAGTTATTTAATTGACTAACTTGAACGACTATATTATATTAGCAAGCTATTTTGCGTCACATATAAATCTCAAAATAAAAACGTTTGTACCAATGTTGTTGCACATTGTAAAACGAGACATCTTTAATTATATGTAAATATATTAATTTATTTTTTGTGCCAAATTTGTGAATATATCTCGGTTTTGCAAAAAAGTATGGTGTAAAATTTGTTTCTTTTGTACATAATTAATATATCAAGTAAGCATAGCTTCGCTAACATAACAAAAAATACTCAGTATGTGCAAATAAAAGTCACGCTGTTAGTTTACACATAAATAAGGCGAACGAAAATAGAATAAGACAGTCTTAATTGCATCACATTAGAATAAGCAACATATTTGATTATAATTTTTGGTGAATATGTTAACTTCTATATTATAAAAATTGTTTTCTTGCAAATCATTATTTTAAATCTATATAATACATATAATGTTAAATTATGTAATGTTGAATATATTTGGAAAAATATTCTTAAAAAAATAAAATATACACTTATTTAATATACAATGTCAAACGTGTATAAATCATTCAAAATTATTTTATTAAGGTAAATTTGCTTCAGATTTTTATCATTTTTTAAACTGGTTTATATTTAATATATGATGTACTTAAGTAATTAAAAGAGTATATCCAGAAAAAGAGAAAAAACTGCCTCCTACTACTGAACATTTTATTGAAAAACCTATTTTATATATATATATATATATATATATATATATATATATATATATATATATATATATGAATATTTCTAAATCCAATACATATTTCATAGTATATGCATTTAAAAAAAATTATTGAAAAAAGTTATTTCAAAGCTATTTCATTGGTCATGTAATAATTACAACAATTTTAGATAGTTCTAGATAAAGAACAAATTAAGAATTTATATAAGTGTGATTCAAGACAACCTGTTATCTTTACAGGATATATTTCTGACCGAATTTTGAGACTTTCTTTGACTTTCTTTCAAAATTTGACTAAAGTTTAGTTTTTAAATTATAAAAACAAATAGTTTGCGTATTGGGCAGGGATATAGAAAATAAGTAGTAGTGACGCAATTCATCGCCTCTGATTAGTCATAAGCTCTGCATAAGCATATTCGTATAACAGTAAATTGTGCCGCTCCTGTTTACCTCTTATAGTCGATATATGATTAGCTAATTTTTTTTAATAATTTAGAAATCAAACTTTAAATAAAATTTTGCCAAAGGAGATGTCATCTCAGAATTCAGTCAAAAATATGTCTTATAAAAGATAAAGGATTGTTTTAAATCACTTTCTATATCAATGAACTTTTGTGTATGTATATACATCGGTACACATTCGTGAAATTATGAAATATATTTATCATTATTTCACTTTTATTATCTATTTCAAATTTACTTACAGTATCAGAATCCATTGAATATAAATTACTATAATATATATAAGAAGATACGCACGGGATGTATCTATATATAGATGTGTGTGTGTGTGTGTGTGTGTGTGTGTGTGTGTGTGTGTTATGTGTGTGTGTGTGTGTGTGTGTGTGTGTGTGTGTGTGTGTGTAATAAATCACCTTCTCTTACATATTTTGAACATTTCAGAACTACTGGAAGTCAATATACTTATAGATTTAAATTAAAGTACTTCAAAATACTTTTTAGAATAAAAATGAAAAATTGCAAAATTGTTATATATTAAAATTTCTTTAAAACATAATAAGGGAGACAATAAATGTTTTTATGCTTTCCAGTAGCTCTGAAACATAGGCAAGTATAATATAACAATACTAATAAACTTTTCAAATTAGTAAAAAGCATATTTCTATTCATATATTATCAAGAATTGTATTATTTTCAAGTCTTTAAAAGTATCATTATTTATTGATAAATATATGTATAGTGGCAAGCATAAAGCATCTGCTATTGACTATATTCATTAATTGTCAATACATTCGTACATATTACAGATATATTTATTGATCTCTGTTTTATTATAATTATTTCAAAAAATTCATGCCTCATGTATACATATACTTTTTCTCATATTATCAATTTCTTTTAAAAAGAAAGTGCTTATTCTACACTTTCGAAGAAATAAAGTAAGTTAAATGAAACTGAGTGTATCGTAAAATTATATATATTTATAAAAATATGATAGTTATCACAGAATTTATGAATATCAGTTTTAATATATCAATGCAGCATCTTGAGTATAAAGCTTATACATTTATTTATCCTGGTGATATTCTGAGGAATCTCTGTAAGAAGCCTATCTGACATGACTGTGATATGTCCAAACATGATTTCTATTTTAAAGTTCTGCTTAATATAATGAACACGCCTAGATATCAATACAATATACACGACTTTTTCCCACCATCACAGTTTTTGATATTGTACCAAAAACTTAATTTATGTCGTTTATTAAAATCTTATTAGTAAGAAATACGTTATAATGATAAAGAATTTTCTTTTATTTAAATATTCTGTTGAAAATAACATGTATTTTTAATACACAAGTATATATTTTTATATTATATAAAAACCTATATGTAGCCAGTGCTTGAAAGCAATTTTTAAAGCAAGTCGAATATTAATAAGCGTGAATTAAAATAATTTTTATGTTCTTTTATAATTATTAAAATTGAGAGATTTTATGTAAACGCATTCTAATATATCTTAATGATTATGCTTCATCTACTAAGGCACTCTATACTGAAGCTTTTTTTGTCATGTATTATCAGAATTGTTTTATTTTCGACAGAATATATTTTTTCTGGTTGTAAGCCAGATTTTATAATCTAAATGAAATATATGGAATGATTCACATTTATGATACATGAAGAGGAAATATCGAATTATGAAGATTTGTACTTGCAACTTAACATAAAATCTTATCTAATGACAATATCTTTTCTTTTGAAGACAAACGCTTTGAGATAAAATCTTGCTTAGGAATTTCTTAAGACGCCATAATTACAGTGCGCTTAATTACGTGAGCAATTTTAGAAAAACGTGGTAATTTCAATAATATGACAACTGTTACAGGTATAATCGCAATTATATCTATAAAAATACGTAACAGATCAAAAGTAGATAAAGCAACAAATGTAATATTTAAGTAATTTCCGCTATACGCATCATCAAATCTGTACGTCTTTTAAGCTAGCGCCAGATTATACAATTTTTAACAGATTTGCAGAAATTTACCAATACAAACATTGTGATTTATTTGTTAATTATTCAAATAGATTTATATACACAAATTGACTGATCCGTATCGATTCCCGTTATTTAATTCCATCAAGAAGTTGTTCCATTTTGGTAAATTGGCATAGTTAAACAATGATTACAAATTCGATAGATTTGTCTATTCATGCATCTCATTTACAAATCTCATATAAGTGGCGAATTGTACATCATGAATTACAGATAACCTGTCGCTGGCTTAAGATGAAACATATATTTTAATGCTCATAGATTATCAGAAAACAAGAAAGAAGCCTGCTTCTAGAACGGTATAAAATAACGTGTAGATAGTTACGAAAGTCTACATCTATCTCTGTTTCCAGAAGGCACTGGTTGTAATACACGTCTGTTTCTCTCCTCGTCGTCTAAAGAAGCTTGAAGAGCCCTAGCTAACGCCTCATCTTCATTGATTGTCCCTTGAAGACTTCGGAACAGATGCGAGTTGCTATTGCCGCTGTTCTGTGATATTGTCGTTTGAGCCTTTTTGTTTAGTGCCTCCAACCTGCGTAGCCTCAACGCCTCTTCTGCTCCAATGCAAGCGTGATCAGTAGGATGTCTATGCTTCAAGCAGAAATTGGCACCGCACTCGCTACACTTCACCGGCACCATCTCCTTGACCTTGCATCCTTTTGAAGAGCACTTGTTGGAGAACACCTTCCTACGGCTTTGCTTACAATCATTGTCTATGTGCAATCCCACAGCCACGTCAGGTAAATCGCCACGTTTTATCGGTATAGGAACGTCGCATAACGGACACACAGGCACTTGTACATCCTTCTTGTATGCGCTGGGGCAGCTGTGACTTGTATATGTTATGTGATCCGTACAAAAAATCCCCTGACAAGCATCGCACTTCAGAGGTAAGAAATCCAAGCGGTTACAGGTGTTCTCGGAGCAATGCTCTCCCAAATTTGGAAATTCCATTTCTGATTACGTCGTAAGTTGTCTTACGAGATATCTACAAAAATGATGCAACAAAATCAGAATAGATGACATGAACATAATCGCATCCTCTTTGAAAGTAAAAATTTATATTTTATTAATCAGGATTTTATGAGAAAATAAAATTGGACATAATGTACTTTTTAAAAAAGATGCAGCTTTCTTATATTTACTTTTACCAAGATTAATTTTAATCTTGATTTAACTTTTTATTTTTCTTTAATTTTAAGAAATTGAAAAAAAGCAAACCAAAAAATTAATTTAAATTATAAATGAACACAAAACAAGATTTTAGACTTTGAAAAGAAATACTTTTTTTATATTTCAAGAAGATTTCTTAATCATCACAACTCCCATTATCTCCGATATCGAATAAAGCAGTTTTTCGGAAAAATATCTTAAATTCGAGCTGCAAAAGCTTAAGATCAGAGATATATACCTCATACACAAAGCTAAACGTCATATGAAAACAGGAGGTACGAGGAGAGAGTGCAATTGTTACGATGAATTTTGCAACAACGACATACCTTGACTCAGCCAAAATGAAAAACTATGAGGACCTCGCGAATTAAGTCGCCGTGCGGATTTTCTCCCTTCTCTTTTCTGCCGAAGTGACGTATGAACTTTTGAAGATGAATAATCGCCCAAATTTTACCAGAGCGCACGTCGCTCGAATTTCCGAATAGTGGAGTATTTGACAAGGACTTTAACAAATCAGACCTCGATCTTATCCACGATGGTCGCATGCACTGATGTGACAGGCACGTGTACCTCCTTTATATATTCTCGGCGTGACGATAGAAACCGATGACCAACGATGATCGACGATTTTCAGACCTATACTTTCGCGGAGGAAAGAGCGAGAGGGTCATCGAGACAGAACAAAGAGATCTAACGCGAGGCGACGTCGTGTCACCGCGATGGTCACACCCTATACGGAAGTACGAGTGAATTAAAATCACCCGCTAGATTCGAAGAAATCATCGCGTTACGTCGAACGCGAAAAATATAAAATAAATTATATTGGCCGCGTTCAACGGAACGTTTATTTTGCAACTGTTGAAAATCTTTTATGTTGAAATTAAGAATTCTTTTGGATTTAAAAATATAATCCAATCTCCACGTAAAAAAACTTTTAATGACTGCAAAATAAATATTTTATTACATATTGGATTATACATCCAATTCTTTTTTTCTTTAAAAGAATAATCCAATTTCAACGCAGAAAAAACTTTCGACAATTGCAAATTAAATGTTCTGCTAAACGCGTGACCATTAAATAAATCTAGTATTCAAGTGAAAATTTTCCAGGATAATTAAATGATTCAGGTTCAGGCAATAAGATTGGGTAATAATTAATTAATTACAACATAAATAATAAAGATAATAATGTTTAACTTTTGTTTAAGTTAAAAATTTTTTTCCAGGTTATTGATTTTTTTATATATTATATTATAATTGTTTAAAACAATACGAATTCAAAACATCAATTAAAATAACTACAAGATATTGCCAAATAAATTGTATATAATAATATATACAAGTCCTTCTTTACGTATATGAATTTAAGACATTTGCAGCTTCAAGAATAACGCCTTTAGATACCGCGCTTCGTAGACAACCGTCCGTTTGCCCTGAGGTGAAACATTTAGCATGTCCTGTATGTCGAACGGTTGATCTATCACCGTCATTATGTCCTTGCCGTAAACTGAAATTCCAGAAATATACAAATAAATTAATTAAGATTCGGTTGAGATCATACATTGGATATAATATTGGATACCTTCACAGTGCTCCAGAAATTGGATGCATTCTTGTAATGTGGAATCCTTCAGGACTACTAGTTGTTTCGCCAATTGTTCCAGAAGCGACAGAAAGCATCTCTTTGCGTAGAACCAAGTGTCAGTGCCGAGTTTTTTGTTATACGGCTCCAAGCTCTTCATCACTCGCGATATGCCGAACTCGTAGTTACCCTTGGAACAATACAACGTCCCGATTACCAAGTTCACGATGCACAAGTGAAAGAGCTTCTTGTCTTGATCCTCAAAAGATACCGCCTCCTCCTCTTTCTCGATTTTTTTCATCAACTCCTCGGCTTCCGCGTTCTGCGAAGTCATGATGTAGCTGACGCAGAGGTTTGCGAGGACTATAGCGCTCACATCCAAGATCTGCAAATGTGACATTGCAACAAATCACGAAGAAAAAAGAAATAGAAATCATGAAAACGCGCGTTACTTGGTACTAACGTTGTCATATTTCTTCTTGACGATCGGTTCGTAGAAACGCGTCGCATCCTTAAATTTGTTTTCCTGCATAAACAGCGTATGAGCCACATTGAGTTTCCATACATCGTGTTCATTACAGAATTCGACGCTCTTCTTGAAGATCTTCTCCACTTGAGTGTAGTTCTCCAGGTCCCAGTAGATCTTTGCTTGCGCCATTAACACGGGAACATATCTATCGAGAGCCTCCTCATAATCGTTAACAGCCTTCTTCACGGCGTTATCATCGTGATTTAGCCTCGCTTCTTGAACCTGCTTAGTCGCCTTGCGAAGTGTTTCCGTATGTTTATTAGCGAGATCATCGAATTTGCGATATGCCTCCTCCGGCGAAGTTTGTTGTGTTATTAGTGCGTCCAAAAAATCATACAGATACTGAAACAATAATTCATATTTAAAGAATTCTAACTAGAACATTGCATATCTACCAGAACTTATTTCTTATACTTAAAATAAAATAGTATTAAAAATTATAGTCTTTCTTATATTATCATTCATTCTTATCAATGTTTTAATTTATTTTATTTTTTCTAATTTAAAAAAAATATATAATTAAAAAGATTAAAAATAATCTACACATTTTTTATATTTAATTTTTATATTAAGTTTTTGTTGCACTTTTCTATAAGTTTTAACGGAAATTATAAATATCTCAGTTATCAAAAATTTAATAATCTTGCAAATAAATAATATTATTTACATATTGGCTAGTCCTAATATTTATGGACATGTCGATATTATACGGCCCTGCATTTGTTGATAGAAACCTAACCTGTATCGCAATTTTTTTTCTCTATTGATTTGTCTATTGACTTGTCTGTTAGTTGCGTGACGGATATTGTTCCGTTACGAAATTGAAGCAAGATGGACAAGCACGAAAGTATAAATAAAATATTCTTGGGTGAAATTGTTTCAATTCAAAATTATGGAGCTTTTATCAGAATACCGGGTACGTCGGAACAGGGCTTGGTACACCGGTCGCAGGTGTGTATTATTAGATCACGATATAATAGCCAACACAATCCTACTTATAACATCCATTGATTTCTATAAATTCTGTCAGGTAAGCACGGTTCATGTCGACAATGTTGCAGAGGTTTTGCAAAAGGGTGAGCGGGTCTGGTGTAAGATAATCTCCATTACGGAGGATGGTAAAATAGGGCTATCCATGAAGTATGTAAATCAAGGAAATGGCACAGACCTGGACCCTAACGGCGTCGAGCTGCAGAGAGACATACAACGAAAGAAGAACCCAGGGACGATTCAGCGAAAGGTTATACAGTTAGAAGCAATATTGAATACTACATGTACCAAGTGTGGAACCAAAGGACATTTGTCCAAGGATTGCTTTATGTCTCCCGATGGTAAGAAGTACGAACTGATCCCGGAAATCGAAGAGAAAAGTATTCCAGAACCGAATAACGAAAAAAACACTGAAAAAAAAGTAGAAAAGAAACACAAATCAAAAAAGAAGAAGAGAAAGTCGAAAAAGAGCAAACAATCCTCTGACGACAGCGAGGCCGAGGACAAGGAGAGAAGTAAGAAGAAAAAGAAGAAAACTTCTAAGGAACATAAGAAGCACAAGAAGAAGTACAATAGCAGCTCAAGCGACTCGTCATCTAGCCACGATGTAAAGGCTCACAAACGGAAACACTTGGAGGAGCACGAACCGCATACCAAAAAATGCAAGCATGCGAAAATTAAGCATTCAGATTAATTGATATCAACCACGCTTTTCTTAATAAATATAAGCTCGCTATTATATTTTATGCCATTTGTATATAAAATATACGAGATAAAATTCATCTATTCAAGCGTTTAAATTTATGTCTAATGAATGAATGTATAAAAACTAAATTTACCGGCGTCAGATATTTATAAGTCAGATGTACATTTTCGGCCAAAACATCAGCGGCAAGATCGTAATATTGATATTTACAATATAGAAGTAACAGGTTGGCGAAGGTCTCAGGTGGGAAGGGATTCTGCTGTAGCAGAAACTGTAGTTTCTCGAAACCTTCACTCGGTTTTGTATCCATATTTATTAATGCCTGATTATGTAAAGTAACGGCATCGAGCTCCTCTTCGGAACGTGGCGGCATATCCGTTAACGCCTCCTTCGCTGCGTCATCTATAATAACAACAAATGTAAAAAAGCGTGTGGATCTTCATAGAATCAAAATCTATGAAATTATATACAATTTTGCAATTGGTATTCGATAGCAGCTTTCAGATTGAACGCCTCTGTCAGAGCTGTCTCGTGCAGAGTCAATGTATTCCCAACGCTTCGAACCTCGATACCCTCGGTGGCCATGCCTACGCTCAATTCTGGATGCTCCCTTATACCGTGCTCGATAATACTGGCTGAATGACAATAAAGAATTTAATGAAAATTAGCAAACAAACGCAAAGTTATAATTCGCATTGGCAAAATCGATACAAAGATTATACCAATGTGCTTTAGCGACGCTGCGTACTCTTTCAGTTTGAAGTAGCAAAGAGCAACGTTATATGACAAATGAGGCCTAAATCCCGCGATCTGCAATGCATTTGCAAATTTCTTGAGAGCTTGCTCGTACTGCTCCTCCTAGAAAAGTAATCATGTATATTCATCTGTCGAGCTTACTTATCACTATCTATACCTTGTATAAGAGACACCCCAAGTTGATTTCTGTATCCACATCGTCAGCGGGACATTGATCCACGAGATTCTTCGCAGCTACCATATCTTCCTGTCCATATTTTATAGCTGCCTGCAGCTTTTTTACCTTGAATTCCATATTACTTTGATTGATGATGCTCGAACAGATCGTCCATGCTTCCGGGAACATACAAGCTTGATGCAAAGACTGAGCATAGTAGAGCTTATAAAGATTCTCCTCTGGACACAGTTGAACCAGTTTCTCGTAACATTGAGCTGCGGCCATGAAATCTTGCGTGTAAAAGTAACAATGGGCCAGAAGAGACAAACAAGGTCTAGACTGAAAAACGCTTTATTGGTAATGTTTATGCAAACCGTAATACACAATATTATACATTATAGTATACATACATTAGGATGAGAATCTAAAAGATTTAGCAAGATTTTAATAGTTTCAGTGTATCGCTGTTCCTTTATCTGAAACAATTACATACAAACAATTACAATTACACACAACAATTACACATTGGTCTTTGAATTAAGAATACTAAACCGTGTGTTTTATACAAGATCGTTTGAAAATTTATTCTCTCAATTTAATTTCTCAATTAATTACGAGTTAGGTTTATTTTCTTAATTTTGTAATATATGCATGGTTAAATATGTACCATATTATATATTATTTTAGTGTATTCTCCATCTTTTATATGCACGTTTTCTATAAATGTAGACATAACGAGAATTACGATAACGAACCACAAAACCTTAATAAATAATATTCTTTTGCTTTACAGTAGTTATATCACATGTACCACACTCAACATGTGCATTCATGCATATTGTTTTGACACAAAGCAAAACTCGTTACCAAGGAAACAACATTAAGGAATAGTGCAAGTTTTAAAATCAGTCCATTTATATTTTCATTATTAATAATGTGAATATTTTGCAAGATGCCTTATTCAATTAATACAATTTGTCAGAAGATTAAATAATTTTAGGATATAAAGTTACCTTTCTTTTTTACAATTTATACACAATATATAGTAAGACAAATAGATTAAAAAGAAGGTATAATTAATTCCACAATAATTTATTGAATTCACACAAATTGTCCTTCTTAATCTGATCCAAAACAGCTGTCAAGTTATTAATTTTATCTGTCATAACTTGTAATTTATGTTCATGTGTCTTCAACAGTTCAGTAGTCTCCGTGAAGTTCTTTTGAAATGTTGTCAAGTGTTCATTTGTGAGAAATGGTACATCCAGAACTGATGTACTATCCGATGGCTTTGCAAAAATCTTTGTCATCTGTAACAAAGCATACAAATAATAAATGTAAGTAAATATATAGTAAAATAACTAGTAATAAGGAATACTTACATATATCTCGTTGGTAAGTTTGATAGATTTTTCAAGCTCATTTGCACATTGTAGTGGATATCTTTCTCGAGCGTCACATACCTCAAATACTGCATCTTCACACTGCTGCTCGAGATCATCTAAATTCAGAATAACATTATTGACATTATTATTGTATATATTGCATTACACTCATATGAGGCATTTTCTTATAATTTTTGTTCTTTTAAAATCCAGATACAATAAATGTTATAAAAAAACAAAGAAATATAAGGAAAATTAAGAATAAAGAATTAAAATTCGATAAATAGGAAACCATATTTTAAAACACAATCAAGAAATATTAAAGTGCTATTCAGTCTATCATTAATCAAAAGAAATTTTTTGTTCTGAATATTTAATTCTTTATTTATATTAATTGTGTCTGAGCCTTTAGGATTCAAGATGAATTTATTGATTTCCAACAAAATATTAAATTAAACCTATTCTTTATTATCATTAGATAGCAATAAAATGTTTTCTTTCTTACTTTTTCAAAAATATATTTATTTTCTTTTAAGTGCAACACACAGTTATAAAAAATAGATGTTATATTTTCTATGTTAATAACTATATCATATATATTTATATTTAATTTTTCTTAATATTTTAAAAACATAATATTGTTAACTTATTTATATTCCCAGCAAGCAAAATGTTAGCAATTTACTGGCAGAGTGGCAGCAAATTCAATTGGATAGTGATTGCAAATCCATAGCAATCTGTATCTGCATTAGACTCAGGTTTTATCAACAAAGCCTGCTGACATGCTACATCAGCAGATTGGTGACAGAAACCAAATCGAGTCTGCTAATATCAGCAGATTATTTTTGACAGCAGTTTGCCAACATTATCAAATATTACAAACACTGTACAATTCGTTTTCTTTCTACTATCAAATATTGGTAGCAGGCTCTGCTCAAAGTCTGTTTTTGCAGATTTTGCTATCAGAGTTAATTGATTTGTTTCTATTAATCAGATATCCAATAAGCCATTCTGATATTTTCTACCATAATTATTTATTATAATTATAATAATAATAATTATTATTATTATATATACTGCACTCTGCTTTTGTTCACTGCTACATTTAATAAAGTTATTATTAAATACCTACCCATTTCTAATCTTCACATCTAACGTTATATCTCTGAGAGCTTCAAGCTTATCTAAAAAAACAAAGAAAAACAGGAATAGATCCTATTGAAGAAATGTGAATAAGATGTTTTGCACGATATAGAACTTTGAGACATCAGAAAGAAGAAAAATATCGATGACTTTTCGCTTCGTCAATTGAACAGTTGTCAACGAATTTTGTCACGTTGGAAATCAACGTCGGCTAGATCTTTTCTTTTTAAACACATGAAATTTTCGCACGAGCGTGACAGCAATCACTAGAAACACAGATCAATCGTTTATAATATCAAGATTTATATATAATGTCTAAAAGTGTTTTAAAAGACACGATTAAGACTGTGGAATCCGTCCCGCCATCAAAATGTCGAATTTTTGTTTATCAGCAACTGCGCTGTGTTACACTTCAGTGTTGCACTTTATGCACTTGAAATGAGATCGACATTAGAATCGAGCGTTGACGAGAAAAGGATAAAAAGTGAGAAAGTACAAAAATTCAATTGCAACAAGCAAGCGTAGAGTTGAAAGGTTGACTATCCTTATCTGTCAAAAAAAAAATCACATATGTGCTCATCGCGTTACTTTGAACATGTTTTGATGAAAAAATATAAGAACTCAGGCATAATAAATGACAATAAAGAATAAGGAATTAATTATAAAGAATTAGAACAGAAAATTTCTTTCGATCAACAGAATATTTTGTTATTCCTTCAAAAAATTAAATATAAAGTAAAAAATTCCTATTATTATTATTATTATTATTATTATTATTATTATATTATTTATTCCTAATCTTTTTTTATATTTAATTCCTTATTCTTTATTCCCATATAATAATCTCTTATAGTTTATATCAAATTATATCACGAACACAAATAAACTATTTAGTATACGTATCAAATGATCGTTGTAAGCTATAATTATTCTGAAGATTAAAGATAACGAGTCACGGTGAATGGAACATAAAGCTTTCTGTAATTAGTAGTATAGTTATATTTTTTTTATATATAATATCTACAATTAATTAATTAATTACATTTCTAGCTAAATCTAACTCGTCAGTATCATCACATTTTCATATCAGAAAACAATCCGAATTCAATTTAAAATATGCCACTTCGCACAACAAGGGAGAAAAAAGTTCGATAAGTCGAAGTTCAGGAACGTGAATGTCAAAGAGCACACCATGGGACGATGGGTGATAGGACGGCAATTCTCAGGTATTAAGTCCAGCTTGAGATTTCATTCGGTCAACGAGGTAACGGTACTTAAGACGATCTTAAATATAGAGAAAAGATTGATAACTATGAATAATCATCTCTATCCGGCCCGATTTTACTTTAATCTCTGCCGAAAACGGGATTTTCGTCATGGGAAATCGGCAGGACAACTTCGTGACGTTTGCGAGATGAGACCTGCCTTTCCCTGGGAGTGATCGTCTGACAAGTAGATGCCCAAAGGCAAAATACCACGCAAAATATCACACATCGCATAGGAGCGTCACCGCCATTGGATTGGTGCGGACGTGTGCCGTTGCCCGTTATTCGTGTATCGTGAAAACAGTTAAATCACTGCCACAGAGGTCGCCGATCTTCATTTTCCCCGGCACCGTCCACCGCCGTCGACGATAACGACGACGACGACGACGACGACGACGACGAGAACGACAAGAACGACGAGTTCACATCGCGACACGTCGCGAACGCGAGTGATTCCGAGGTGAAGTGCATCCTTTGACTTGCTCTTGAACCTAACGAAGGAAACGAGGTGATATCGGCACCGTGTCTACCCGAGGAACTCGACGTTCGAGGAAACTGCGACGGGGCGTTTACCGCGCACCGGCAAGATGAGTTACCTGAAGTCGATTGGCACCGCCGTCATCTACATCGGCGTGTTCCTGGCCGTGATCACGTTCATGCCTGGTCTACCACCAGACACGGAATTCCAGGAGTTCAGGTATTGTAAACGTGATTAGATGAAAAAAAAAAGAGAAAATTGCGGATCTGATTTGTTCTTGACCTTCGATCTTGCAGCGTAACGCCGCCGCGCAAGTTTGATCCTAAGGTGGGCCCGAAAAATCGATTGAACAATGCCGAGAAGTTATTCGATGGTGAAATCAATGGTCCAGAAGGATTTGATTCTTACGACGGTCAGCTTTACACTGGCGTTCATGGCGGTTACATCCTTAGGATCGAGGAGGATCGCCTGGTGTCGATTGTCAAGTTCGGCAAGAAATGCGGTGAGTACGGATAGGTGTGTCTGATATTATAAAAGATAGATAAAATTATCTGGGGTTTAATGATAGAAATTTTGAATTTTAATGGAATTTGATGGAAAGGAACTAAAATAGAACAAGATGTAATAAAATCTTGTTAGTGATAGAATTGTTTAAATAAATAGATTAGATACATATACAAGATAGATAAGGGAATATCACAATTTTATCTATTTATAAATCAGTCGATGTATCTTGTCAATTGTATATGCTTAAGAAATTATTTATGCATTCAGTATGCATATAAAGGAAGTTTGTTTGATCTTTGGACTACTTTGTCTATATTTATCTTCTATTTTGCACATAAACTGATGAAGAATATTGAGTTTGATGATATATATATATATATATATATATATATATATATATATATATATTCGTCTGAGATTGATATTTCATTTTCTTAAAGGAAAAAACTTAATTTAAATCTAATTAAATAATTAAATATACCTGATATAAATAAATTAAATTAATATTTAAATAAAATCATAGATGATCAATATTCTAATTAGGTGAATATAATAAAATATGATAAACTTATAATATAAATTATATCAAATTTATTTTAAGTTAAAGATTATTTTAAATGTTATAACTACATATATATAAAAAAATAGAAAAATAGCAAATATGAATTCTATTCTATAATTTAATATAATTATTACATAAATTCTAAAAATGAGAAAAAAGTTTTAATTAAATAAATGATAATTATATATTTTAATTATAATTTTAAAAAATACACATATGTCAGAAATATAGATGTCATTGCTTTCTTAATATTTTGCAATTAAATCATTAAGTTACTTTAATTATAGATTTGCTACTGTTTGTGTATACATAAATATTCCATCACACTTGTAAAAGCAGAAGAAAGATTAACTTAGTGCATTCATGCTTTAATTATTTAATTCTTTACTTGTTATCTATAGCATGTATGCATGAAATACTGCTTAAATATTCTTTAATTAAGCATTGTCACAGAACAAGGCATCAAATTTCAAAATTTTTTATATCCTCTTTTTCTTTTATTTAATTAATTAATTAATTAAATTAATTTTTCATGGTCATTTTATAAGTGTGCATAGTATGATATAATGAAAAAGCAAATTTTACATCTACCATTATATTTATGAGAATTTAGTTGAATATCAAATTGACAAAATTGAAATTTTATGTGTGTGTGTGTGTGTGTGTGTGTGTGTGTATATGTGTGTGTGTGTGTGTGTGTGTGTGTGTGTGTGTGTGTGTGTGTGTGTGTGTGTGTGTGTGTGTGTGTGTGTAAACAGTTACATAAAATTAATAAATATGAATAATTTTTACAATCGATATAATTAATACAATCGATTATATAAAAGTAATAAAACTAACACGTTTTCTTATCAAATTTATAGAAGGTATTTGGCAAGAACACAAATGTGGCAGAGCCTTAGGAATGAAATTTGATAAAAAAGGCAATTTATATGTGGTGGATACCTATTATGGAATTTTCAAAGTAAATGTGACAACCAAAAATTATGAAAATATAGTGAACATTTCGAAGCCGATTGATGGAAAAATTTCACGGATTCCTAATAGCATAGATATTGCAAAAAATGGAGATCTTTATTGGACCGTTTCTAGCACCGACTTTGCGCTTTACGATATAGTGCAGTCGTTTCTAGCGAATCCATCGGGAAGGTAATAAGACATGAATGCGAGTTGTGTTTTTGTGTGTGCATTATATTTATGTAGATGTATGTATTAATGTGTTATGTAAATTACAGGCTCATACGTTATAATGCAGTTGAAAAGAAAAATGAAGTATTGATGCGAAATCTTGCATTCGCAAATGGAATCATGTTAAGCGATGACGAGAGTTTCGTAATTGTGGCGGAAACGCAAGCAAATCGTATCATGAAATATAATCTGAAAGGACCAAAAGCAGGGCAGCAGGAGATCTTCATTGATGGTTTACCAGGTCTCCCGGACAATATTCACAGCGATGGTCAAGGTGGTTTTCTCGTGACTTTGATCATAACTATCGATTCTGAGCATCCCCAACTTTTTCAGTCTCTTGCGCCACATCCATATATCAGAAAAATGTTAGTGCGATTGTTACTGACGATGGAATTACCATTTAAACTGTTGCACGATATCTATCCCAATATTTTCACGGAGAGACTTCTGCACGCGATCGGATCATTCCATAGTCTTGGATCATTAATACAAGCAAAAGATCAAAGCCTGTTGTTGAGAATAGATGCATCCGGTAACATTGTTGAAATTCTTTCTTCAGAAGATGATACAATATCTCATATGAGTGCGGCTCATATACACAATGGCTTTTTATGGTTTGGCTCTCCATGGAATAAATATCTCGCTAGAGTTCCGTTAAAACAAGCTTTTCCTGATCTAGCTAATAGTGGAAAGCAATTTTCTCATTCCAAGAGTGAGAAATTACCAAATGTTGATATAAAGACAGAAAAAGTGAAACGAGACACAGGTTCTATGACACCAAAATCAACTGCCGTTCCTACGACACCTAAGCTAACCGCCGCTCCCACAACGACGCCTAAACCAACCGCTGCTCCCACAACACCTAAGTCAACCGCTACTCCCACAACATCTAAGTCAACTGCTGCACCAAAATCATCTCCTAAAGCGGATAAACCTACAAATAACAAAGCGAAACCATCAGAAATTAAATCATCTGCCGAAGTGAAGAAGGACAATGCAAAAACAGCTAGCAATGCGAAATCAAAATCTCCAAATGTGAAATCTGAAGAAGATATACAATCCAAAAAGAACGTAAAAGTAGAACAAGATGCTTCCAAGCAAAAAGCTCAGAAGTCTCATTCCGAGAAAATTAATCGAGTCGAAACGAGCCGTCCGAAAAGCGACCTCTAAATGAATGAAGTAAATTAACTATGATATAATGACTTTTGTGATACCATACCAACACTTGTTGAACGGTACACTCCATTTTTCAGACATTCCAGACATTTAAAAAAAAAAAATAGATTGAAGATATCATTTCATGATATCAATTTGCTAAATTTTATAATATTCAAATTGTTATATCCGAGTTATGCACAAATTATGTATAAGTTGTGATCTACTATTACGGGTGCTATGATTGGAAAAAAAGGTCCTATATAAAGGTCCTCTTAGGAAAGAAAGAAAAAATAAGTTCAAACTTCCTAATATATTCCTAGATAAAGATATCTTTTTTTTAATTCAAACTTATTATGAAAGAGAACTTATGTTTTATTCGTGATATAAATGACATTGATAGTTTAAAAACTTAAAGTTAAGAAAAAAACATTCGCCAATATAATAAGATTAATATATATATTTTGCAATCTTTAAACTAGATATTTTCAAAAACAGATTTTATGTGTGGAATGTCAAAGAATCTTTGTTCTACATTTCGAATTATTGTTTTTATGTAACATCACATTCCTTGTTGTATTATCAACGATGGACCACTTTGTATATTTCAAAATGGGATAAGAATGCTAAAGACAAATTATTAGAGAACTCTATCAGCTTTATTACTATGACTAAAAATGAGGATAAAAGTTTAGAAGAAAGTTATAGATTATTTTATATATATATATATATATATATATATATAAAATATAAAGTTGAAAGCAATCATTTTTGCAAATTTTATTGTACGTTTTCCATTTATATATATACTAATTTTTATATTTATATATCATGTTTCAGTTTATATGTATAAGACATATATCAAATGATAAAATAATTAGCTGATAGCACAAGTATCTTTTCAGTGGGAACAAAATGATAATCATATTTTTTTAATGTTGAAGTTATTTTGCATTTTTGTTCGTGCAATATATGATTCTCTGCAAGTCTATTTTTATATTATATTTTTCTTTATTTGTGATGTAAAATATTTTTCAACAACAATTATAACTATATACTATTGTGGATATTAGAATATAATTCATGTAAGTTTTAATAACAAATAAGAATGAACAAATCGCAAAATGATATATGTATGTATATATATATACACACCATATATATATATATATATATATATATATATATATATATATATATGTGTGTGTGCGTGTGTGTGTATATAACATACATATACATACACTGTAGATGATTAAATAACTACGATAAATGTTTTTGTTAAGTTAATCAACGTATCGATTATAAATAACAACTTTGTTATATGGTGTCAGGTGCACAGAGATGTAAGATAATTGTAAAAGTATTGTACAGTTGTACAGTTTGGCAACTACATAAATAAAATTGACTTTTTCGATAGTTATATCGAATCAGTGTGTATCACTTGTGTAAATGTTAAATGCTTTACAAAAATATTTTATCGAACGGAGCATTAATTTTATAATTAAAATATATTTAAAGAATGCGAAGTAAAAGAGTAAAGTCTAATTTTCTTATGGAATTAATTCACTCTCAATTATAAAATATAATTTCAATGAAATATGCACGAAATTGCTAAAATAACTTTATTAAAAAATCCTTAAGTACATAATG
Source organism: Pogonomyrmex barbatus (assembly GCF_055798465.1). Lineage (NCBI taxonomy): Eukaryota > Metazoa > Arthropoda > Insecta > Hymenoptera > Formicidae > Pogonomyrmex > Pogonomyrmex barbatus. The sequence goes on along the minus strand of NW_028297114.1, from coordinate 3,937,398 downwards.
TATATAATTCTCTCTTTGTACAAACTATTAAAAAAAATATATCACTGGAAGTTTATGAACAACTATAAATCAAGCCGTTTTGCTACAATGATTGGTAATAATGATTTCATTTTGTTAATTATAAACATTTCTGCTTTCCACAAAACTGTTGGCTGCTTGACAATATGCCAGTATCCATTTCTTCTCCGTACTGCCCACTTCTGCGCGCTTGCTAAAGATTTTTTGTATGCTAAAAAGCATTTATCATTTAGTTTTATCCAAGGTTCATGTACTGTAGCTAAACCTAATTTGATTAATTCCTTGCCAACTTCTAACGAATCCTATTTGCAAAAGAAAGAAACATTTAAGTGATATAGTACAAGTATTTATTATAAATATTATAAATCTCTTACCTTATCTTTTTGTGGCATTATAATCTCGCACTCCAAATATTCTTTTCCTTTGATTATAGGCACAAATGTTATGTGCTTTCCATTAAGCACAATTTGCAACCAACTTACACCTATAAGATTGACATGGAATGTTGAAAATGGCAAATTTTTGTAATCAGTCTGATACTTACCATTACCTGTAACGTTAATGCCACAAATTTTCACAGGCAGATAGGCTTTATTGTTGAAATGAGGAAAAGGCAGCAAGGATTGATGATCGACCATCAGTAAAACATTAGAGCTCGGTTCCACATGTGTTACAGTACCTTGAAGTGGAACCCGTGATTGCAGAAAATGCGAGGGGATTTCGGAAGGCTTCGTAAATCTCGCAAACTAGGAAACGAGAGAAAATCAATGTGAGATCCGTGGAGACAATGATAATGGATAACACCAGCGAATAGATCTGTGTTCTTCAAGTTTGTACTTACAGGTCTAATTCTGTACAGAGCTGCAAATAGGCTAGCACTAGCGATCCCGTAGGTGATGAGCTGAAAAGAGAAGTGTTGAATATAAATACGAGTTCTCTTTTTTTCTTTAGTTGACAAGTGCTTTCAACTTTAAGTTATATCTGACTATATTACAAGCTATATAATTACGGACTATATTAAAAGCTTATATAATTTTTCCTGTCTTTATAATAAAATCAAGTGTGATTTTCTTCGTTTTTCCGACTTCTCTTTTCTCAAACAGTTCCACGTTCAAGTCGTTTAAATGTGAGAGCCTAAGCGAGGTTAGGAACGTCTCGTACCTTACCCGGTCCCAAATCGTCCTCCATAAGGATCTGGAATCGTTTGAAGATCGAAGATGCATCCTTGGACGTCATGATTATTGCGATCTTGAGCTAAGGATGCCGTTCGCGTTATGTTTTTTGCGATCAGCCAGCTCGAAGTGCTCTTCGTGTATGCCGATCGTTCGATTATTTACAATCGTGTCCTACGATCCCCCTCTTCGTCAGATACCTGCTACTAGAAATACAACATCTACAACAATTAATAACTTTCTTGTTGCTATTTTCTCGCGAAGGATCGTCGAAGGTTTCTCGCAAGCAGGTACGATTTAATATACGGTCACACGGAGCGCGTTGAATTTCCCGGTCAAATTACACGTGCCCCGCACCTGAGTCTTGCCTCTCGCCTCGCCGTCTGCGCTGGAACGCGACACGAAATACACTCTGGCAGAAAAAGGAGAGCAACAGCCCATGGGTGTATCCAAGGGGAAGTTGGGAAAGTTCAAATTTCCTCTGAAATTAAAAAAAAAGTTAAAGTTACAGTGATAAAACCTAATATTTTTCTCATTCAAAATCAGAATAGGAGATAATCTAAGCTTAAAAAAAACAATTTATTGACGCAAAAAATTGCTGTTTGTGTTAACAGAATTGATAAAAACTCCCCTAAAAAAAAAATCCTGGATACGCCCATGGCAATAGCTGCGAGAAAGTGCAAATAGGAGATCTTTGGTGGAGCGAAATACCGTGCTTACGTAATCGCTCGCCAAACGTTAAATTCAATTTTATTCAACGTAATTTTATTTCTATACGAGCAAATACGAACGAAAGATTGACTCACGACGTAAATTATTTCTTTCTATATCGTTAAAACTAAGTTCATTAAATTAATTATTACTCATGTTTTCTTTTGCAAATAGGTCTCCTTGAAGAGGTGAGGAATTAGTCAAAATTAGAAATTAGGAATCGGATTATTAATTATAATACATAAACTTCGGATGAATTAACATCGGTGTTTTCTGAAAAAAATACGCTTAGAGAAACCATTTTTAGGAATTTCACGCTAATATATCTCTGCAAAGTTCTATGGAATCAGGTGATTTTCTTTGCTGAAGATTTCTATGATTCCTGACGAGAGAAAAGAGATGCATCCAGATGACTCACGTGTTACCAGTTACGATAAAGCTGTGGGTACAAAGAGAAGACGTCTTTCTTTTTCGTCTCTTATTCAAAACTTGCACTGTGTAAAGAAATACATCTTTCATGTAATAATCTGTCCATTTAGAACGCCTCGATAAACGTTATCACCCCGGCGCGGCTCGTGAGAGGCAAGCTGGACGAAAAATGTATTGACGTTGTAAAAAAAGACGTGACTTCACGCGCGCGCGAGGAGTGCGAAGGAGCGGAGCGGAGTCGCGTCCGCGCTCCAAATCAGTGCCGTCGCTCGGCGAGGACGAGCGTGCGTCACGCCGCGCCGCGCCGCGCCGAGCGAGTTCGCGCGTGCGACGTCAGCGGGAGACGTCAATCCGTCGTGAATCAACCACGCGAGCGGTGAGGGCGAAAGCACCGGCGAATCTCCGAGCGCGTGCCGAGCGCGAACATGTTCCGGGACGGCCAGTACCTGGAGGTGATCAAGGTACACCACGTGCAACAGCTGTCAACAGCTGGTTGTCAAACGCGCGCGCGCGCGCGCGTAAGCACGCGATCAGGTGGGCGCCACGCGCGGGCGAATGCACCTGAAAACATCTGTTGCGAGGACTGAGTTTTCTTATTTGCATTGGGTGACATATTTTGGTATTTCTTTTTTTTTTTCAAAAAGAAAAAAAAATAGTAATCACGACGGTGGATAGTGAATGAGCGATTCAATCGGACGGAAAGATACGTGGAGTATCACGATGGTCACCATACGTCTTATCTGAATTTAATTATATTACAAATATAATTAAATTTGACTTGAGAGGTTTTGTAGATTTTCTGAAACGGTGTACATAATTTGTTATCGAGCGCAAAGTATATATGTATGTGTGTATTGCAGGCCTCGGATGATTGCTTGGCGACTGCCGTGGTCACCGTGCAAGAGAAAACGGTAGAGATCAAGAAACAGAAGGTCAGCACAAATAAGTGGCTGCAGATCGAAGATTGGGCGGCGCTTTATAAAATATTGGAGCGAGCGGTTCTACGAAACGGCCGCCGGGGTGATGGATCACATCGCGAAGATCGGGGATGTGAGTGGAGAAAGTCCACTCGTCAACTCGAAATCACGTAAGAAGACAATTGTCTCAAACTGATGATCTCGTTTTGATTCTTTAACAAATTAATTAAATCTTCTAATATAACTTCAATCAAATTTCAATCAACTCAATCGAATTTGTCATCTACATATTTTGTTAATGAATAAAATTTGTTAATTTTTTATTATTTAATACGTAAAGAAAAATTGATGATTAGGGATGATAAATGGTTTACCTAGAAATTCGCAAGCAATTTCTTTTATTTGAATTAGTCAAAGTTTAGTTTTTATTTATAAAATCTACATTGTCATCTGAATTCAATTTAATTAGATCGTAAAGAGTCGAAGAACTTTACACATATATTTTTTACATATATATTTTGTATAATAATGTAATCATGCTATATAATAATGTAATCAATAGTAAAAATAAATATAGTATATGTCTTTAATGTTTATAACGAGTTGAGCTTGTAGAATAAATTAAAAAGAATTATAAGACTAAAGTTAAGTTTGATTAATTCAAGAAATCTTGGGAATAAATAAAAGCAAAGAGATAAAGATGAAATATATATGATTTATTCAAATTAGATTAGATAACGTTTCACAAGATGAAGAATGTTTTTCAAATTTTACTTGATCCCCTAGCCGTCGAAACCAAATCAAAATAAAGAAAATAATTACATTACTATACTACATGAATGTTGATTGAATTATAGCATAACATTTCTTGATCTATATATTATTGAAAACATGAATTAATATAATTATTATTTTCTCTGTTTTGCTTTCGTCTCGATAGCTGAGGAAACTTAAATAAAATTCAAAACGTTTCTTTTCTTTGTAGTATCTTATGATTTGAATAAATTACATATATATTTTATCTTAATCTCATTTGTTATTTAGCCATTATTTATTCCCAAGTTTCTAAAAAGAAACATTACAAATTTTTATTTTGCCGCAAGCAAGAAACATAAAACACGAATTTTGTATAACAGGTATACTTTTGAGCATTCAGAAAGCGCAAGTGATTTGTCATCCTTGCCTACAATCAAGGTGCACGTATCACCAGCGCGAAAGAAATCGGTGAAGCGAGAAACAAATGACGAGACTTCAAAGAAAAGTAAAGCGAAAACGGATGATGATGTGACGAAAGGCACGAAAGAAGAAAAATTATCCGTTCGAACAACAACAACAAAAGGCGATCGATTGAAGAAAACGCCAGAGAAATCGAAGCAGATTTCTTCGAAGAAAACTGAAATTCCGAGCGCTATCGCGACGGAGCAGGAGGATTTGAAAAGGAAGAAATGTCGGTCATACACGCTCTTCGACGATCTGGAGAACGCAGCGTTGGAGGAATACATTCCGGATGCTCCGAAGGCGAAGAAACCGTGTCCGGATTTCAAGTACGTGCCCAGCCGAAAAAGTGCATTGGAAAATATGCGGTTAACATCGAACGAATACACGCCAACTCTTTGCGACGGCAGAAGCCGTATCGCGGAGGATGTGAGCTATGTACCAAACTCCATCGAGAAACTGGAGATGACTTATGAAATTTACGAACCACGCGCCACCACCGAGATACCTGATAGCATTTTCGAGGAGTACGTGCCTAATTCCAAGGGTTTCAACCCCTCCGTAGAGAAGTACGAACCTGACTTCAAATCGCCGAGCAAGCTGATGAAGTTCGATGATAGTTACGTGCCCTCAAGCGTGCGACGAAGCGCGCCGAATGAATCGAAAAGAACTCCGAGTAAGTCGGAGAAGTCAAAGATGCAAAGATTAGAGGCGCGTCGAAAGGGAACGCTGGACAAGAAAAAGATAGACGAACTTTTCTCGTGAGACACGCGACAATGCAAAGTGTTCAAGCGGAATAGTACACGACTGAAGAAATTCTTGCAGGCAGAGAAAATAAATTTTGGCATGACTGACATTTGTAAAAAGTATAGTTTATCTTAAGATGATATATAAGGAAATTCTATATATTACATTATTATATAATGGTCCGTAATAAAATACTTATTATTAAATATAAAATGGTATCGATGGATCAATTGTTAAACAAACATCATTTACGATATGTACATTGATGTCTTGGAATTAAAGCGAATAGCTGTTTTATTTCCAAGCTATTTTCATTTGTTCTATTTCCGATGTATCGATAGGCTTCCTAATAGTATTAACCTTTGGGCGCAGTACAGATACATCATTGCGTGATCATATTCAGCGGTCGTCTTCGGCCTCACTCGGAGGATCTTCGACCAAATTCTTTATGGGTTCATATTTGTTCTCTGCCGTTTCTTCTTCCTTAGATTCGCTCATTTCAGCGTCATCTTGGTTGAGTTCCTCTTCGTCGTCGGTATCATCGTCGGCACCCGGATGAGTGGGAACTTTATGTGTCGGACTACTTGATGTCTGCATGGATCCCGGTTTCTGCCACATCTTTTGCGATCCCTGAAAGTGACGAAGAGGTCGTAATTAGTATATCGTAGAAATATAAATATAACTTATAAAAAATTTATAAGTTTTCATAGAAATTACCTTCATTCCACTGACTTTCTCCATGTAATAATCATAAACGAACTTAGCCATATGCGGCATATCTTCGATCTCCATCGGCACTGTTGAGGGTGCAGCGTCGTTCAGTCGCTCGGTAGGATAGAGTTCCTGCGGTAATAACTGCAACTTCAATGGTCTCTGCATCAATTGATCGAAAGCCGGCGTAAGCTCGAAGCAGTTCTTGAAAAGGGACACGCGGGCGAAGACGTAGAGACCGAGACGAGCACGCGACATTGCCACCACCAGACGTCTCGCGTCTCTCAGATGACCAACTGCGCGTGTTTTCACCAGAGACAACAAGATATAATCGTTTTGCTGACCCTGGTATTTGTCGACGGTCGTTACCTTGTTCGGCCGGCCAATTAGAGGATTGTTCGCGCACCGAATATTTATCACGTCTCTTATTAGATGCTTTTGACCGTTATACGTGGTCAGAATACTGATCTTATCCGCCGGGTATCCTAGCAAACGCATATACATAAACACTGCAACGCAGTACTCGGCTTCAGCAAGATTCTGGTAAAAGTAAGCGCTGGGTTCGCTTTCGCCAACGCCATTGAAATCCTCGACGTTCACTAGTTGGAAGTCGTACAAGAAGCCAGCGTTCGCTACCAGATACTCCGGGCTGCGCTCCACGTGCGTCAGATTTCCCAGTTTCTTGTATCGCCAATTGTAGAGATTGCAAATACTGGGTCTAGCACGACCTTGGCCGTCGAGATCAACTGTGGGTACACCCAATCTCACGAATCTCGCGAACAGCGATTGCTCCATGTTTGAGTACTTCTGGAAGGCCATATTTTTGATAACAGGCGGTAATTGATGATGATCTCCTATCATTATCCAACGTTTTAAGCGATTATATCCATCCTGAGGATTTTGTAGGAGCAACGGTATGAAAGTTTCTATCTCTAAGATTTGCGCGGACTCCTCCATAAGGATATTGTCATATTTGAAACCCATGTCGACAAGCTCGCGACGTTTAAGCGCCGCGTGCGTACAAGTCATAGCGATCACTTTGGCCTCCTTCACAAGCAAATATTTTGATCTATCAAGACCCGACCGTAGTAATTCGAAAGCACGAAACTCCTCCAATTGCGCGAATATCCTTTCAATGTATCTGTACAGAAGATATTTCATTAGAAGCCATTGTCATGTCATTTTGTAAGAGTTTAATACACTTACCTGAAGCAGCTGCACGCAATCTTGAGATCTTCCTCATATGAATTCCGTTTAAAAAGCGGCTGCGGAGCATTGTCGAAAAACTTGTGAAAGGGAAATTCCTCGTCGATTATAGAAGATAAATCGGACTTCTCGCTTGTGTGTTGCCTCTGCTTGATTTTAGCCTGGAAACGATCCCATCTTGTGGACACTTGATACATAAAAAAGTATCCTGCTGTTTCACATGTATACGCGACATCACCCTTCACGTTCAAAGATTCCTGCGAATGAAAACACATCATGACATGACACAATTTGACATAACTAATCGATATTAATTTAATAAGTTGAAAAATAAATACCTGTAACCTTTGAACTTCCAGGAGTAAATCTAAACGTTTGGCAAGAACGTAATTGACTCTGCCGTAGCGACTAAAGTCTTTTTCTGTCTCCAAAGCCTCCTCTCCATGACCGAGACGCAACAAATGTCGCTCGTCAATATCGAGAGCCATTATCTTCTCGAACAATTGATTGAGCGCTTGATTGGAGTGCGTTACAATCAGCGTTCTCTGATTGGGAAAATTGTGATATAGATTTGAGATGATCTGAACGGCGACATCCGTTTTACCTGTACCGGGCGGGCCAACGACCAACGTCAAGCCTGGTTGCATTCCAGCACGTATAGCTTCAACTTGCGTCGGCGTAAAGGGTATCTGATTTCTGCAACAATTTTTCTTCCGTTCAAAAAGTAACACGTTCGCATGCTATTAATACTACTAAAGAAATAAATAAAATGAATACTAACTTTTTCGGTTCGTTCGCTCTGTATGGACCTCTACTGGGTGGCACATGTGGTTTAACTGTAATGACCTTTTTGATTGGTTCTTCGTTGTTATGCTTCGCAAGGACATCCTCGAAAGTTAGCTGAAACGGTCGCACCAGATTTCCTTCGTCCTCTGAGTTCGTTTTGATCTCGTATTGAGGAAAACTGGCTCGTAGATGATCAATATCGAGGAATGTATCGTTGAAGTCTATCGTCGCGATTTCATCTGGCATTCTGTTACATTAAACATTTTTCAATAATTAATTAAAAATCACAATTTTATTTCTTAAATAAATTATTACAAATACAAATATTATTTATATATCATGCAAATTATTTCAAAAAATAGTATAAAAAAGTTAGTATAAAAAAGTTTTTCAAACACAATCAAGATAAATAATTATCGCCTGGTAAATATTGGCAAATTGTAAAAGAATCACGAAAGAAGGTATCTATTGTTAAGATCTCAGATACGTTCGCTCAGCCGTTTACGTTAATCGATGCCGTTCCAAGCGATCAAACATACTCGGTTTTATTATTAGTATAAATATAGTCACAGAGAGATAATAGACAAGAAACTACCTAGAATAGCATGCTGCACCTGGATCACCATATCCGAGGATTATATCGTGCAACCAATCGGGCACGACGCATTCAGTATTCATGAGCTCCCTTATAGTCTCTAACACGGCTTTGAAGTTATTCTCCTTAGGTTTACGTCTCATTATGATATTAAATCCCTCGTATACATCCTCGCCGCCGTGACTGGCGTTGTCCATGTCGATCCGGTATTGATTGCAATCCAGCCATACTCTATAGGTACGCGAATCGCCCGGCAGAATCGGCCTCGGCTCAGGGCCATCTTCTATCACTCTGCCGTTCGAGTCGAGCATACCCTCGACCTCGCACCCTCGCACTGTCGTTAAACCCACTTGTGGTACGAAGGGGAGCTTATGACTGTATTTCGTGCCTGCGATAGCACGACAATTGTTTGAGAACTCTGATCTCATTTATATTATTATTATAATATAAAACTACATGAAGAATTACATGAAGAAACAATTTTAATCTCAAAATCAAACCCTCACTGTTATTGAATATAAAAGCAATTAAGCTTCACTAGTATAACTAATCATTCGATACGATTGCAATAAAACCTGTTTATAGAGAAGTTTATAGAGAAATCTTAGCTGTTAAAATCAGATTTTATCTATTTTTGTTAAATAAATTCTGTTATCATAAAAATTTGTTTTGATGACAGAATAAGAATACAAATCATTATTTCATTACATATATTATTAATAAGTCTTTTTGCTCTCTATATAATTGATTTATATAAAACAATTACAAATTATTCTTTTTAAGTTCCGTTTTATCTTACCAATAGGATTCGGCGGCTTGACTGTGATGAGAAAGCACACATCGTGCTTGCGAAGATTCTCCCATTCGGATTTAATCTCCTTACGAACGCTGAGATTTATCGTTACATCGGCACGGACTCTCGACGGTCTGTTTTCGCCGACGTTAGGTTTGGCTACCTCAACCACCGCGAATTGCGTGATAGGTTGAGCCATTCTGGCCCATCCGCCAAAGTAGACACCACCGTCTTCTGCCCGCCTACGAACAAAGAAAGAAGAAATATAAGAAGAGATATATGATTACTTTTACTTCTGCAAAAGGAGAAGACAGTCAATGTTATGCAATAATTTAACATACCAAGGACTCAATCTGCTCACGGCATCCTCGATATCTTGTCGTATCTCATCTGTGGACAATAATAAATTTATAATAGAATAAATGACACGACTTAATCATGAATTCAGATACGACAGTAAACAATGCCATTCATCCATTTTTTTCTCATTTTTTTTACATACATGTAGATTCTAGGCGGAATAGATTGAAGTTTCGTAGCAGATAATCGTGTAACGTGAGGAATTGCAGGTTCAGTTTTGGCAGAGCCAGACAACCTTCGCCGGAAAAGTATTCAGTCGGGACGATGCTCTCGTTCCAGATGATATCCTCGGTCGGATAAAGAGGCATCTCATTCAACTCTTCAAGTTGCGACGGCCTACGTTCGTGTCGCGATATCTGAAATTAAGATGCATGCTCTGAATTCTCCGCTGATCTTGACGTAGAATCTCTGGCGGTCTCTCGATCGGCTTTTTTCTTTCTTTCTTTCCTTATACTCACTAGCAATTCGCGTAGAAAATCTATGTCCAGGCGGTACCAATTCTCGTCTTTTTCTCGCTCTACAGGCGGTACTAAATTCAAATAACTTGCAATAGACCTCAATTTTTCTTGACTGAAAATAAAGTAATTTGCGGTGTTTTAACATTTTAATGTTTTATGATTCATATATCAATATAATTATTTTACGTAAAAAATTATCTCACAATATTATCTTGAAGATTAATAATTCTTGTAATTAACTTTTATATGTATTTGAGAGGACAAACAATTTTATCATACGCAGAACTCACCTAAGCGAGCCGAAATGCTTGTAAAGAGCATCTCTGACGTCGACGCTGGCTACGTTGGCCAATGCGAAGCTTCTCAGGTCTGGGAATTTTGCGAAGACCGCATTCTAAACAGAATTTTAAATATTACCTGACAATCTCAAGATTTCGGGAATTCATTATAATTTAACATTCAGGTGTGCATTAGCATGTTTATGACGTAATTAATGGGCTTAATCATAGCTTAATCATAATTATTAAGATTCAAATCTCTGTATCATGATATTAAATCAACAACGACCGGTTTACGATGATGATAACATGTTTAGAAATCTGAAAGATGCGAAGGACTTTTTCTATCATCGCTTTAAAAATAGAGCGTTAAGGTAAGATAAAAAATTGGAAGTTATTTCGCGCGCGTTTTAAGAAAGAACTCCTCAGTGCATATATACGAAATTACACCATTTCTTAATTCGCTGTTTGCATACCTGAAGGGACGTAATTTTAGCGTAATGCAATTCCGTCATGTCATGATCCGTCAGAGGATTGCCGGTCTCCTCGCTGATCTCGAATCGGGCATAGAACTTGAGCATTTCCAGGAGCTGCAATCAAAAACAGAGATAACCGGATAGATAGTTTTCTAGCGACAGAACATGCTGTTTATTGTTATTCGTTATAAGCCATGTGGCCTTTATTCATGGAGACACACAGCTGGAAATTATGTGCGCGTCATGAAAGCAGAATCCACTGAGCCGCTGCATTTGTAATCGGTTCTTCGACGTCATAGTCGACGAGAGGACCGGCTGCAGGTATGTTAATCATTTTTCTTGACGGACGTGGTTTCCTCCTGCCTTCTCGAGAGATTCAACCTTCGTCCGTCACGAGATCGATATTTATTTCCCGCGTATTTCATTTATCGCCTGCGAAATTCATTTTCCGAATCGATGATTCACGCAAAATTAATACTTGTTAATAGACGAACGTGCATTTCAGGTGTCCCATTGCGTAATATAATTTCTCTCATTCTTGAAGATTTCTCGATGGAGACTGATAGATCAATCGGTTCACCTGACAGCGAGTCTAATTGGCCAAGAGCGTGCCAATTATTATGGCTCATTATTCATACGCATGTTCCACATATCAAATGACTGCTCAAACACAATTAATCAACTGCGGTTTTAAGCTCGTAGTTAATGTTAACGATAGTAATTAATCATGGTAATTATCAGAATTTCCTATCGTTTCACCACGGCCTTCGTTCGCGTGTGCGCATAATACAATAGTCGATACATGTATTTTCTGCAGTCTCTCAGAATATAGTTTTATAGTGCGTTACGAATGTACGTATCGTCAACATTTTAATTTCTACATACGAGAAAGATGCTACACGCGTAACGGTATACTTCTCCAACGAGTTTCTTCGTTGCGTTCTTATTCACGCGGCGTGATGTTCGTAAAGCACTACGATAAAGCACGCAACGACCTCGTTCCTTTTCTCTTAATTCTCTTAACTAATTAGACATCTACGGAATGGAGACCAGCAATACTCAGGCAGGGCAAGATCTTAGGCGCTCATACTCATCTTTTTATATTTTTAAATTTATGTATATATAAATTGTATAAATATACAGGATGGAAATCGCAAGCAATACTCGGCAAGGCAAAATCTTAAGTGTCTTAGTAATTTACTTTTGAATTTATATAAATTATATAAAAAATTACAAAAAAAATTTTTTAAATCATATATTAGATCTTGTCCAACCGAATATTTCCAGTTTCCGATTTTGTTATCGAGCACATTTTTAGCTTATATATCGATCATTTAATTAGAAATCCTTTGCAGAGTGAAACTCTGTTGAAGAGTACCATTCTACAGTACTCCTTCTTCAGTAGCCTTCGCAATCGCAACCCCGTTCGCATATATCGGCGTCGCAAAGAAATCTGGTGATCATTGTTTCACTCCGGCCATCGGTCTCGAGGCAGAGGTGGCTGGTGGTCTCGCGGAGAAAAAGGTAGGGAAGGTAAAGGTAGAAAAAAAAGAGGAATACGCGACTTCGCCGCACCACACGAGTCCATCCAAACGCAAAAAAGTGGGAGAGGATCGAGGCACTATCTTTCAGCCGCGCTCCGCGGCTCACCGGTGAGCTCCGAAGAGCAGTTCGCCGTTGCGTTCAGTTTCGCTCGCAGCGTAACTGCGTGAACTCGGTTCAAGTGGAGACTCGCGTACTCCAATCGCTTATCGTACTTCAATCGTATCGACTCAATCAAAACACGTCGACTTCCCTATAAAAGCACACGTGACACGCGTCGAGGACTTTTCCCGTAATTCCGATAACGGTCGCGCGATTCAGCCTGGATCATTCTGAGCAAACAAAAATCCGCCTCTTTAACGGGTTTCTCGGCAATTTTTTTCAAGCGATAAGGAAGGTCGTTCGATAAAGAATCGATAAAGTTGTCATAATCTTCACGCTCCTCGCCCGCAAAACAGCCCGCGAGTGATCGCTACGCGTCTTGGTTCCGGCCAGAGGGAAGGACAGAAGAAGGGGAAAACATTTGCGGGAAATTGCGATAAGAAGAGTGACAAAACCACGGAATCTTGGTTATCCGCTGGAGGATTTCCCACGGAAACTGCAGATAGATCAATACGCGGTCAGTTCTCCCGTGGCGAACGCCAGAGCAATCCCGAGCGTCCGTTGACCCTGATCGCGCGCAACGCGTCGGACAAGTGGTGGCTCCTTCGCTTGGAGAACGTTCGTCAAGTTCGCCGGAACTTCCTCGGCGTCCCCAAAACCCGGAGGAACGAGGAGATGCGGTAACGAGAGCGAAAGACAATGTCGTTTCCCGACGTGAGTTACAGCAGGCAGATGAGCACGTTGTCGATCAGAGGTGAGTAAGCTTCGTAAGCTTCTTCGCTTTATTATCCTTGCTTCATTATCTTCTCCTTGGTAGGAGGAGATAATGAAGCAAGGCTAATGTTTGTTTTTTCACAGAAAAAACCCGTGGACCGGTTTATCTACGTCGGTAGTAATAAAACTGGTTGTAATTAAATTTATTGTCAGCGAAACCGGCTGTTGCGAGTGTTTTGCACGAGTCCTTGCATTGTTCTCTAAAATTTTGCGAACTATTATGAGAATCGCCCTGCGTGGAAAAGATCACACACGCGTGAAGTTTCGTTTTTTAACAATTCCGAGATATCGTAATAATATCATCAGAATAATAGACCATCATCATAATAGATCTCCATATCAGGAGATCTTCTCAGAATATTCAGCAGCTAGTATTAAGAAATTCAAAATTTCTGAGTCACCCTTTTTCCATATTGTTTCATAAATGTCGTCATGCTTTGTTCGTTATTTTTGGCGTGTACATCAGAAACTTATTTTGTTTACGTAAAACGTACCTCATTGATATTCCAAGATACAAACTCATCTGTATACAAATTGCTGTCAGTCATACAGCAATAGGATGAGATTGATATTTAATTAATTTATCAATTATCAAAATGAGCTGATTGAAGTCTAACGTCTTACACAATGCGCGATTATAGAAAAATTTGCGGTTCTCAGTAGAAAAAAAAAAAAAAAAACTCGAATCCGTCAATGATATTTTCTCAACAAGGATGCTGCTGTGCCAGAGAGAATTATTAGTAGATAATCAATTTGTCGTAAATATTAATGCACACATTTAAGCATGCTCTCTGCACGTGTCTCTCAGAAGAAACAATATTTCGTTGTCTACTCGAAGAATATGAATTCGATTAAAGTCATTAAAAACTAATATCAAGATAAGCGTGAAATACTGAGAATGTGAATTATTGTGAAAAAGTCGCAACCGGATCTATAAATAAAAGCTGCCGATGAGATTGACGAGTTTTATCTTAACATTTCATAATCTTGAATAAAGTTAATTTGATGTGAAGATACAGACTGCATTAAGCAAACCTCCTTGATTGTCAACAGCATTTCCCGCTCATTTTCTGATTAAGCTACCTCGAACGAACGATTATCACGCATCTTTGCTCCAGATATCTTTTCTCGGCATTCGTTCGTTAATCAACCGAAACAGCAGATTACTGTTTTCACCTTAAATTTTATAATCATATCGTTAATGAGTGAGTTATCGTGTCAAATTCACGCGATTGGAGCTGAATGAGCGAGAAATTTATTGTATAACATCTTTTTTTTTCTTGTATAACAAACGCGATGATAACAGCGATATATAAGGAATAAAAGCGACGAACGTTTATTCTGCTCGCTCATTATACTTAATACGACAACTGCATCTAATTAAATATGGACGGCGTTTTCATTAAGTCGTCCCCGCTACAATAAGTCGAGGTGGCTGTGCCGTTTCATGGTTAATCCCACGATTTATTGAAAAGTAAAAATTGTTATTTTCAACATCGGGACTTTCTTAGGAATTAGATGTGACGACATTCGACGATTATTACGTTTACAAGTTCCGTTTAATGAAACTTACGATACGAAGTATCACGTTCAAAGTTTACAATTCCAACGTTTTATATTGTGACAAATAGTCGATCGGGTCAAGAGATCGTTCTAGAAAATTGAAATAGTTGAGAAAGAGCGTATTAATGCCATCCGTTTCACATAAATAATGTTATCCGACAAGATTACGAGGTCGAGATATCATTCTAAATAAAAGATGCCAAAATAAATAAGACGTTTGCTCTTACCGATAATGATAATATCAACAAATCCCTGCTAGCGTAAGAAATGAACATAAAATGCACGAGTTCAAAAAAAATATATATATCGCATCGAGAAAAACATGACCTTTTTTTGAATTAAAAACGAAAAGAGAGAATTATCAGTATTGTAGGAGTATTAACATATAATAAATAATCGCCTGAGCGTTTGAACTTTTGCGATTACGAGAATGCGATACATATTTCTTACAATTACAATTTTTTTTTTACGTCAATTTGCGTTTTTTGCATTTCGAGCTGCTTTGACGAATATTCTCGTGAAATGTTGAAGTCAAAAACTTAGTGCGAGTGGTGTATCAATGAGTTATCTACACACGCACGTGCGCCTAGTTCACACGCACGCGTGTACACAGCGTGGACCAACGCCGGTAATGAAGAGTTAACAGTTAAAAGAGCCGTCCCTTCTTCTTTCGCAACGATTGTTTCATATCGCACATCTGCACATTAGCGTCGAACTGGGTTACGAGTATCATTCCTATTGCGTTTCTTATTGCGCCCTCCGAGCCGCGATGCACCCGTTTCTGATATCCTCTTCTCAGAAGCGAGACGCATCTTCGTAATCTGCGGAATGCACTGCGTTGTACCGAGTCCATTTTTCCATTCAGAAAGTCTCGCTCTATTATTTCCCGCTGAAAATCTCGTAAACCCCCTCCCGCCCCCCCCCGGATAACACTCTCATGTCATGATAACGCCAAGTCTAATATCACCGAAGATAAAAAAAACGTTTTGATATCAGACCGATCCTTGTGACGCACGCGCTAACTCCGTGGCAAACGTTTTACGAATGCAATAATACGTTGTGATAATACATTTTCAGAAAAGCGCTTTAAAATTCTGTCATTATTTCAACACGAAAGAAATTTTATTCAAATATCTATTGGTTAAATACAAATCTGAAAATAATTTTATTAGATTGTCAAAATTATTATGTACGAAATTTAAGCATAATAATAATATTACAAATATTTTTGATATTCCAATGAATTTAAATGTTTCATAACATAATCATTTTTATAACTTAACAAAATTATTTTCAAATCTTCATATTCTAATATCATATTCAAATATTTGGTCAAATTTTTTTTTAAACACCAGCAAAACTATTTTTTTCTGTGAATATATTAAAATCCATTGTCAATTTATAAATATTTTATAAAAAGATCATGCTAGAAAAAAGACTATCTTTGCAAATAAGATTTCTATTGTTGGGCGAATATTACGAGAAATCAATGATGACACTTAATACGAAAAAAAAATTTTTTATTTCAGTTTCGCGAATAGAACAGTTTTGCTAAAACTTTGAATACAGGTCTAAAAATAATTTTGTTTGAATATCAAAAATATTGCAGTATTAATTATGATGCTTAAGCGTCCTACGTAATAATTTTATGATCCAACAAAATTACTTTGAGATCTGTATCTGGCCAAATTTTTATTTCAACAAAATAATTCTTTCCGTGTATACATTAGGTCTATCTTCCTGTCAAACGTGTCTTTTTGTAAAAGACACATACCGAGCGTTAGCTACATTGGGTGCTTTAGTGATATAAGTCGACACAAACATCTTATTCAACGAGTAACAAAGGCTAAAACGATACGTGTGTTAATTTATGGAAAGTATTGGCGCTTGAGCAATCGAAATGCAACAAATTTTTGCAGGTTCCTTCTGGTTGCTGTGGCTCTGCCTGCTCGCGAGCTCGGTCTCCCCGAGCGTGTCATCTTTCGATGTATCCTGCTGTCCCGAGGGTACGGTATGGCAACGCTCATCCAACTGTTCAGACGGCTCGAAGATCCGCCTGGAATGCCAGTACGGCATCTTTCTGCTGGATCCTAAGCTGAGCAAACATGATAACTTTACTGTCATCCACGAGGAGCTCACCGCTTGGCTGTTGCCAGACAGCCATGAGAGAATCCCGGCTGACAGGTAATTCTCCGTGGCTTTTGTCCGGATTTATATCATCGCGTCTGCTCGCTAATTTATTGTACACGTGCTTGCGGAAGAAGAAAAAAACGGAAAAAGGAAAGAGAAAGATGGTAGAACTACCGGACGATTGAGAAACATTGAGGAAAATCCTGATGTTCGGAAATTTCCCATTGTTGACACGTTATTATTGCGCATTTAGCAGCTCTAGGTAATTAGAATCTTCCGTAGGTAGACAATTAATAATTCGATTGCGATTCATTCATGACTGAACATCATTCATGACTTTCATCAATCTATGAGATTATATTTATTAATCTAATGAGGTTTTTTTTTTTTTAGATTTTGCATAGCCAAATCGGAGCAGAGCGGTGGTGATGTCGCGCTGGCCTGCTTTGATGAGGACCTGATGGATGACGAGAAGACATCAAACACATGGAAAAACATGCTAATCTGTATCGTTAGCATCATCTCGGCGATCTTCCTGATCGCCACTCTGGCGATTTATGTTATCCTGCCGGAATTGCGAGAGCTCCAAGATAAGGCGATGATGACTGCCGTTACGACTTTGGCCGTTAGTTACATTGTTCTCTCCATTCAGCATTTGCGGCCAAATTTAGACGACGATTATATCATCTGTATTTCTCTCGGTAAATAAATTATATTATCAACGCGTTTGATTATTTGCAGGCTTGAATACATGACAAATATTTCTTTTGAAATCACACACGAAAATAACAATTTTGCTGAACTATCTAAAAATTTAATCGGATATAAATCTAAAAATAATTTGGTTGAATTAAACTAATGATGTAAAATGCTTAAGCATAATGATAATACTGCAAAAAATATTAAATATTCCAGCAACCAGTGTGAGCATAATAATTTTATATAATTATTTCCAGATTTGTATCTGATTAAAAAATTTCCAAGTACTTCTACTTCTGCAAAACTATTTTTTCCGGATAGTCTTGTTTTTCTTATATTTTCCCGCTAGTTCCTTCGATTTCTTCTTATTATTCAATCCGTACGTTTGTATTCTAGGATTCATACTGTACTTCGCTTTCATGTCCGCGTTCTTCTGGATGAACATTGTGGCCTTCAACGTATGGCGATGCGTGTGGTAAGTGCCAGACGAATAAATTACCTGAAGAACATCCGATTGTAACAAAATTGTAATAAAAAAAGTAGGGCGCTGGCGATGGCGCTTAATTTCATGCAGATGTAAAAAGTTTTCTTTAAAATTCAATTATTTGTGCAGGTTTAAGAACTTCAGGATAAAGGATCAATTGCTCTTCTACACTTTTTGCGTTTGGGGATGGGGTGGTCCAACGTGTTTCCTGATCGCCGCACTGACGACGCATCATATGCCTGGAGATCACTTGCAACCCGGTTTTGGCCTGTATGGTTGCTGGTTCAGTGGTGAGTTTGAACACGCGTTGAGTGTCACGTGGCGATGGCGCATTGGACTTTCCGTTCATTTGCACGTATTGTACATTATCCTTCCTCTTGATAATAAATGATTTTTGTAATCTTATCAATTTTATACGTCAATAATAAATGTGGTAATGCGCGGGACTCAATATGTTAAAGATATAGACAAAGGTATTAAAGTATAGACAAAGATATTAAAAGTATAGACAAAGAATGACACGTGACTTTGTTGCGCTCTGATATCATCGGAGAATGATTTCAAAGATCATTCATGTTTTCTAATCCAAGATGAGATATATAGGTGTTATTTTGCAGGCCCTATGGAGACGTGGGCATGGTTTTACGGGCCAGTCGCTATTTTGCTAATGTTAAACATGATCTATCTGGGATTGACCAGCTGGCGTTTATGGCATCAATATCGTGATTACACAGGAAGCAAGTTGCGAATTTTGCGATTCAAGTGCTTGCTGTACATCAAATTGGTGCTTGTCATGGGCGTCACATGGATCTTCGAACTGATATCGTTCGCCATTGGGACAAAACTGGACGCAGTCTGGTAGGCGATCGTTAAGATGTCTGTCCCGATTTATTGATTGTTGATTTAATGAGCTAATTATCGAATGTATTCTTCATAGGATAGCAACGGATCTGTTGAATGGTCTTCAAGGATTCATCATATTTTTGCTCTTGGTCGCGACGCGAAAAAGAGTGCGGAAGCTATTGGCGAAGAAGCGACCATGCGGTATCGCTTTTCCCAAATCTTGGGCCGCATACGAAGACGAGGAGTGCGAAGCAGTGCTACCCGAGGAGCTTGAACTGTCTCAACAAGGATAAGATTCTCTTACAATTTGTTTTCCAGCATCTACATTCTGTAACGTATGCGTTACAGATATAACGTATGCATGTATTACAAATCTTTGCGCAGATATATCAGAGTATGTTGCTAACGAAATAGTTGCAAGTTATAAGAAGGCAGGATCTTTTATACGAGTTAAATATAAGAAATATCGTCTAGAGAAAGATAATCTTGCTTTATCTATATATTATCTGTAAACAGATAACGCGACACATACTATTGACAGGCTTTTAATTAATTTGATTCTAAAAATAACTCCTTTATAAACGCATTTTATTCTCCGTGCGAATATTCTCGTTATTATATAGTCTCAATCATGTTAATTCGTTTGTCATTTGTGATTCAGTTTCGCGAAATCAATGTTAATTTAATGTATTTTTTGCGTTAACGCGCGCAATCTTTTATTCTTTTATATTTAGTAGTACTAAGTATAAGAGAGATAAATATGACGATTGCCTTATAACAAGTTAATTATAAATACCGTACGTTGTAAATGACGATCGTCGTGGAAGGTATTTCGATTAGCGTAATGAAGTATATTATTATTAAGCTGTATAAGAATCTCCGAGTAAACATTATGCAAATTGGACCGAGTCACTCTGTGTGTGTGTGTGTGTGTGTGTGTGTGTGTGTGTGTGTGTTTGTATGTATGGAGGAACTCGTGGAAAGAATATAACAAAGATTACAATTATTACTCATCGGTGCGTAATCTCATTTTGCTCCTGTGATTCAGTTACAGTTTCTCGTTTAAGTTACTCACGGAAACGTGACGACAGCAAGTTATTATCTGTTTCCCACCGCACGTTCCTACAATTTCCTACGAAAATACGTAAATCCCGACTCATTCACTTTGTTTTATGTCCCACCTCCATTGTCGACCGAGTAACAAATACTATTCGTGACATAGCTCTTCGAGATATCTCATGCATGATAAAAGTATTGCACAAGCGGATTCTGAATTTGATGATTCGACATTGAACCACTAAATATAACGAATCATTATGCAATAAGTTGCAATGCAAAAGCCGCCCGGAGTCCGAAGGCTACCGAACACTTTCACCGTGGGCGAGACAATAGACACACATTAATGTACGTACATTAGCATAACATGCGTTCATTAATTCGAGTGTCTCTCAATGTCTGACTCGTTGACAGCGACAGAAGTTTAGGCAACAATTAATTTATTAAAAATTGTCGCCGCGGGCACGTGTCGAATGCATTGTAAACACACACTGTTTGACCTACTTTCATTGATCTCGCGAGTAATTCGTTACGCGTCATCCACTTCGATGTGCGTCTATTAATGTAAATTATATGTAAATTATATGGAGTGTCCCACATTCGGAGGATCATCCTTTACCTCTAGATTCTTCGATCGATTTTCTACCGATCTCTAATTTCTCCTTCGCGTAAATGTCAAGGATGATTTGTGACTTAAAAAAATTATTAATATTCTCAGTATATTTTAATTAAAGAGCCTCAGCCACATCAATTCAAGAATCAGCGAAGATAATTCGTAGCGGTGTTTCTCATCACGTTGCATTCTAACAATAAAATGTCATAAACGTATCAAATAATGCGCGTAACGAATCTGGATATGTTTTATAAAACTGTTCGGAATAAATTCCGGTCAAAATTTTTTAATTATTTTTAATTAAATTTTTATTGTCATTTCTAGGAAAAACGGAATAATTCCGATTGGAATTCATTCCCAATAATTCTATAATATGCTCCCCTGATTGCATTCGTGCATTCTAGTTTGTTGATACTGATACAGGCAGAAGTAGATCACGATGCGAACAAAATTTGTTAGGCAAATTAGATCGGCCCGGAACAATCGATACCATTGAAATGCAACGAGTTCATCGAATGCATTTAACCCCGCGAGATACCATGCGAAATAGGTTCATTCATATTCTCAATTCTATAAAATATCCAGAAATTATAATTTTGTACTACTTAAATGCAATTCTTTTGCAATATTTTTTATCAAACACAGAAAGAACAATTTCGCTGAAGTGTTGAAAAATTTGGCCAGATATAGATTTGAAAATAATTTTGAGTCATCAAAATTATTATGTAGAATGTTTAAGCGTAATGATGATTGCAAAAATTATTTATATTCTAGCAATCAATTTAATCTTTTTTTATAAATATTTTGGTGGCCCGCCAAGATTATTTTCAGATTTGTATCTGATTAAATTTTTAGATACGTCAATAAAAGTGTTTTTTCCGTGCAGCCAAATCGTGACAGAATTCTTCCTGTTAAATCCTTCATTTCTTTAAAAATAAGCTAAATGTGTTACAGATATTCGAAATGCTGATTCACATTGTTGTAAGAAGGTAAGCGCATTCAAAGAATTTCATATTTATACTCTTTTTTTTCTTCATTTTCATAATTATATCAAAATGACTTAATAATAAGGTATACGTAATCGAGTATACGTAATCAAACTATCATTTGAATAAAGGTGAAGAGTAAGAAAAATGACAAAGATTAAAAGAAAAAAATAAACGAAAAGAATCTGTATGAAGAATATATTAAATCTATTTATATGAAGATATTATCCTCTTGTATAAATGACTCGCATACATGCGCACCACAGTAATCGACGGTAATGAGATTAGATAGACATAAAAATGAATTTGCAATAATCCCGGAACTTGATTGCTAAGCTTTATCGCAATAAAACGCACTATTCAACGGATTGAAAGTGACAGAAGAGGATATTGCAGTGACTTTTACATTCTTCCCACATGTCTTCAACAAGAGGAAATTATGAGAAGTGGACTCGCAGCTTTCATTAAAACTGTCTCAGAAAGGGAAATTATATCGTTTGAAGCATAAGTAAAAGCCGGCGATTCAGGCTGCGTATAAAATACGAAAAATATGCATAGCTAATCACTCTCTTTCTCACTTCAGAGTACAATGACTCGATTGTTCAGCGGAACGAAGATACGAGATAGAAGTAATGCATCGTTGTCACACACATTGAGAGCATAAATAGAGCATGCTAGCGTGCATTACGAATGTCTTAAGAGCGGTCGCAAAAAAGAGACTAATGAGAGGGGAAGCCAGTACAAATTACCGGGGCCCGACTGTCCGGAAGAGCCTATTTGTCTTTCTCAGAAAGATCATTATTGGTCTATCTATTTTTAGTATGCACTGTTAAATCGGCAAACCCTACGAAGAATTTTGGAAAAATCTTTTTGTGTTTCTTCAAATAAGACTAATCACCGACAACAGACGATAATAACATTTAGAAAATGGAATATTTATCATGGTATCTGTTATATCAAGCTTATTAGCTAACATTTATTCTTACTCGCACGTCAATATAATATTTATTTTTACTCGCACGTCAATACAAGTTTCGTGCCAAGGAAGCTGAAAACATTTCAACTTGAGACCATCTTGGTCTTGAATATGCATCAATATTCAATGTTTTCTCGGTTTCCACGAGCAAGTGCCATATTTTGCACACGTCGTTGCGGTTTCGAGTTGACTTCTACGCGTTTGTCATAGAAATGACGAATGAATGATATAAAGACGGTGTGAAAAAAAATCGCGAGAAAACAGGAAAGACAGCCGAGTGTGACAAAGAATGCTGTGTACTTGCATGCGAATATAACAAACTTTTGTTACATGCGCTAAAGGCAGTAATAATCGAGGGAAATATCGTGTTGCTTTCGTGTTTCGATTCGTAAACTTGTTTAATCCACCTCGCGATAACTCTATCGGATAAGATTAACGTTGTACCATTCGCAATAGAGACAATTCCTTTTATACACTTACAAATAGTGACAATTTCGATAAGGATAATCTCGCAAGATAGAATTGGTAAAATAAAAAATAAATGAGTTCTGAATAATTTTTATGAGTTATCAATGTTGCTCGATAAGAGGAGTATCAGCCTGATTAAAGACTCGTTTGTTCCTTATTTATATGGCTCTTTCGTTAATAAATAAAAAAATACATAAAGCTCCTTCTGATAAGTCCAATAATTCAGTTTTCATGTTATTCATCCATTCATACCGTTATCATCGATAATCCTTTGACATTTCACCAGAGATTCAAATTGTCCTATCGATAATAGACAATGTTCGTTTAATCCTTAGTCATGGGCGCAGATTATATGTATTGAATCACATTGAGGGCCAATTTCACCATCTTCGATGGTTAACTTAATCGGCCAATTATTCCAATGGAATTGACTGATCGCATTTGTCATTAGGCAGAATATATCAGAATTGATCAATCACGGTTGATACTTAGATCAATTAAGTTAATCGAAGATGATGAAATTGGCCCTAAATTTCAAAATATTTCATTTAACATCCCTATATTAATATTCACTGTTGAAACAAAATAAAATAGAGTAAACTAGTCATCTAGGCATCTTAAATTTATATTAAATCTTAAGATGCCGAAATCATTCAAAGAGATAAAAATGTATGATCAAGAGATAAAAATGTATGATCGAGAGACACATACACACACACATCAATTCTTTTTTAATATATACAATTTAAGAGAAAGAAAAGGCAAAATGAAAATAAAGAAATAGAAAAAAACCATACTTGAAATGTATACAATAAGAATAAAGAAAATAATATATTCATTACAAAAGAAAAAGAAAAAAACATATACGAAATGAATAAGTAAACTATAGAATAAGTAAAATAAAAAAGAATATATACATTACAAATAAAAAAACAGTATAATGTACTAAATTTTACACAATATTCTAAAAATTTTAAAAAGTTAAATCAAAAGGATATATCATTAAAAATGAGGAGGACAGAGAATACAAAAGCGCGCATAAGCGCAGCATTGACGCACGCCGTTGTGTCTTCAAAGCAGCTGGAACGAAGGTAAACTCGCTTGCGGTTATCGAGGGACGCGGAGGGGATTGAGGGAGGCTCGATGCGGCGAGGAACGGGAATGTCATGGCGGCGGGAGCTAGTTGGGGCAGAAGTTGAGATAGATAGGTAGAGGTAGATAGGTAGAGGTAAGCAGTCAGCCGCGGGGACGGGAGGTGCTGGCGGTAAGGCTAGGCCAGGTATGGGCAAAGTGAGCACAACCTACGTCGTGATGAGCTGACTGAATCACGAATGAACTGTTCACGAAACGATCGATCGAGCGTCCGGCAACTCGGCTCTCTCTTCGATGCGGTTCGAGGCCGCGATTGTGAACGTGAGCAGAAGAGGATTCGCGCGCATCTCGACGCCATGTGTCCGAGGATCGTATTGTTTCTGTTGATTGTCGGTTGGGAAGCGAGAACTGTGCTCGCCAACAAGGAACGACCCGCCGGTGCCGATACGGTGAGCATCAGCAAGTGTTGCGAGCTCGAGGAGCTGCTAGTGGATGACCGATGTACGTCGTTGTCGGAGACTAATGAGACCAAGTGGCAACCGGAGTCTTTGATGGATCAAGACGCGAAGAAAGGATTAATCAAATCCAAATACGAGCTGAAGATCGGACGACCCAGATGCAACCCTAATGAACACCAGTGGCACGTGTATTACTATCCGTCCGGGCCGGATCGCCTAGTGATTCTGTCGACCGGCGCATTGCGTCATTATGTCATGAATACTCCTGAGAGCATGGACGAGTATCGTGGTCTCTCGCCACCACCGAGTGTCAATGATAAGAATGATGAAGACAAGGAAGACGGGACCATACACTATGACTATTTGTTCGGACATTACTGCGCCGACAAAGTGGTACTTACAGGGGATCGCCTAGTGGCGATGTATGCTATGCTTTGCGTACCGAACGTTTATAACCGCTGGACCGATATGAAGTTCCTGATAAATTGCTACATCAATCCCGTCATAGCCACGATATCGATAGTTTGTTATCTCATCATCTCACTTATCTACTCCACGCTACCACAATTATGCGATCTGGTTGGCAACATCATCGTCAGCATATGCCTCTGCCTCGTGGTCAATCAGATTACTCACTACGTGAGATTTATGGCGGATCTTCCGACTTATTCCCATTTTGTCAACCTCCTAGTCACTGGTACGTGAATAGCGAGCGATCGTTCTTGTTTAATTGTCGTAAATGCGACAAGTCATTTTCTTCGCGCGTTTAAATCACTCGCATCTCTATAATGAGTGTAATTCAAGATGCCTTTTTAAAGCGAAAAAGATGTAAATAATTTTCAGAAATATTAGTTAATTTATAATCCGTACCTTTCAGCTTTGAATAACTTCCTCTTCACATGTTTGCATTCTTTGCATTTTTTTATATGAATTATTTTATATGAATTTCCTCGTCTACATCTCATAGGCTCAGTATAAACATATCTATAATTTAGACATATAATGTATATCAAATTCAAAAATTCAGATTCTAGATATCAAATTAGAAACAAGAAAAAATTAATAATATAAAATTAAATTAAAATTAAAACAAAACGTAATCTATTCTATCAAATCAGACTAGTTACTTTCACTTCTATTCAGTTTGCTTCTTTTCATCTCTTCTTTCTCTTCTCGTTTGTTCATCTCACGTTTACTCTATTTTCCATCCTCTTCAGCCTTTTTTATTATTTTCTTTTAAAAATTCTACAATTCACATTTTCGGCCACATGCCGAATGCGTTTGTCTGTAGAAAGAAATATTCGCATTCATAAAGAGAAATTTTGTTTACAACAATGCAATGGTTGATAACAATATTATATTATATACTCAGCGATGTTGAGACACTTGACATAGTTTTACAGAATTACCGTGGATTATTTTTTCTCGGAGATACCGAGACAGTGAAATTGACAGTTACATCCTTTTCATCTTAAGTCATATTAATTTCATCCGCGAGACACGCGAAGAGTGTCGCAAAGACTCGAATAAGTCACGTCTGAGCACGCGTACATGACGGAAGAACCAATTAAGCATAGCTGTTCGAACGGCCTTTCGCTGTGAAAGCAAATTGTTTTAAAGAAATTTCAGGCCAGACGTGTGACAAGAAAAACAGTACTGAAATAATAACCGTTGTTTTTTTTTCAGACATAATCATGTTTGTTTCCCTGATGGCCGCCTTCATCTGGCTCACCGCCCTGGGCTACTTCGTGTGGAACTCGTTTAAATCGCCTAATATTTATCTGCGGGTGACCGACTGCTCACAGTATAGCCAGTATTCATGCTGGATCTGGTGTACAACGATCTGCATAGCTGGCTCCGCGATCTTCGCGCACATTTTCCTCGAGACGAACAAGCCCAAGATGGGTGAACCTCCTCAAGAAACCTTGGGATACCTCGCGATCTCTGTGATATTCATGAGCATCGGATTTACCATCATCATCAATCTATTCCTGATACAGAGTACCGTGAAGAGGATCAAAGATATGAACACATGCGGCCATATTCATCAAAGAATGAAGCATAACTTCGCGATGTTCTTCGTTCTCTACATGATTATGGGGGCCAATTGGCTTTTCTTAGTACTTTTGCAATTCTTGAAGTCGGATACTCTGACATACTGTTATAACGTTATAAATATGGTACAGGCAATCGCCATCCTTTACATATGCATATTATGTCAACGGAAAATCATGTTTACGGTTAAGAAAACGTTCAATTGTTGCAATTCCGGTAACAACACTGAAGACTTCGATTGGGGCGAGGAAATGACGGCCATCAATGCGGGTTATTAAAATAGGCTTGCTCTTAGTAAACACCTATTCGAGCGATGATCGTGAGCAATGACAATAACGCATTTAGATCATGATTTGTTAATATATATTGCTTGCAGAACGGCGAGGAATGACATGTGCGAAATGGAACGTGTCAAAATGCAAGATACATATTCAAATTAAGAATGTACAGTTTTGTTGAAAGATCTAAACATTTGGCCAGATACAGATCTGAAAAAATAATTTTGTTGGGCCATCAAATAATTATGTAGACTGTTCAAATTGGTTACTAAAATATAAAAAAATTTTGCATTATCATCATGCTTAAACGTCCTGCACAATAATTTCGATGGTCTGACAAAATTTTTTAGATCTACATCTAGCTAAATTTTTAAATATTTCAGCCAGTTTTTCCGTCAGTTTTTCAGTCAGTTTTATATATCATACAATCAAAGTATCGAGATCGTACACATAATATAAGTTTTGCATGCAAATTTTAACATGTAACACACACAATATACACACATAAAATATAGATAAATGTCTATATATTCAAATCAAAAGATATTCAGTGTGAAAAATGCAATGTGTCTCTATTTCAAAAGCAGTATTACGCACGTAATTAATTACGCATTATTTTTAGAGAAGTAAAATATGCGCGCAAGAAATATAGAAAAAGATTATATGTATATGTCGAAGATATTATCGGAAGAGATATCGGAAGAGAAAAATATGTTATCAATATCAACGTCAATAATAATCGATATAATAATCGAGTTAATGTGCAAATTAAATTATATGAGAGAAACTGTTGAAATATTTTATAAGTTTAACAAATTTCTAAAGTATTATATATGAAATATGTACAACATATTTCGATCGGAACGCTCGAACTGGTTGCATATTTCGCGTTTGGTGATTACATGTACCTTGGAACAAAATCAATCTCTTGCCTTATAAGAATGTTCGCTTATCACTTTACGACTTTGATCTGAAGTGACTTCATATTTAACATCTTGCATGTATTCATGTGTTCATCGTATTATATTACAAATGTACTGACTTAGATTCTATACAAAAGTAATTATATTGTGCAACATCATTGTTAATTGACTGACAAAATTTGTTAGCAAGCATGTTGTACGCGATATGATTAAGATATGTATAATGTATCATATGTATCATCGAGTCTCAAAAGATCTTATAATTTTAATATTTGTGTAATATTTATATCGACGTAGTATATAGATTTCTTTTTATACAAAAGATGTTAGATTCGATAAATAAATATTCGGATCAATATCGCAAGTTAAATTATTTTTATCTTAACATAATAAACTTCTTGCAACGACTTACCTGACCAAATAAACTTCCTTCTGGACGATGCAATAAATTAGATAACTGGCAGCGCACCACTAAGTGATTGTCATCCATGACAGTATTGAAGAAACGTCTAGTAGGAAGTAAGGCCTCAAGATCGATTACCAGCTCCAGAAATCTCTCACAGTAACGTACTTTGTCCGGAAGTACAGGTCCTGTTGAGAAAATAATTTCAAAATAAATTATAATTAAATATAAATTATTTTAAGCATTTTATTATTAAGATTTATTGATATTTCTGACTTTATTAATGCTACAAATTCCAAATAGTTGTTGTTAATTATTTCTAATATCTTTATCTTAATATCTTTTTCTCATATAATGATTTTCGAATTTTCTAACTTTTTATTACTTATTCTTTTTATTCTGATAAAATATTAAAGTCAGAAAATTTAAAGTCTTATTTTTTATAAAAAAATAATTCAAGAAAATAAAAATGGTCAAATAACCGCTTGGTACTTCTGCTATCAAGACAGAAAATTCTTTTAAAAAATATACAGACATTTAAACAAAAAATATAAAAATACAATACCTTCTGCAGGAATCGTTTCCAATATTGTCATGAATTTTATCATAAGTTTATGCAAGAACTTGCGTTCCCACTCATATTTCTCCTTATGTTCAGGATTATCTTTCTTTCTTATAATTTTCCAATACTTCCTCCATTTTGGATACTTTCTAAATTCGAGTTCTCTCCTCCCTTGTTGTAAGGAGATCCACATGGAAAGAGATACCAATCTCTTGGCTTCCTCTCGAACCAGAGATACCTCCATGGAATTGAAACAATGATTCAAAAATACTATCAGTGCCGTTTGTTCCTTCAAATTAAAGTCCATTATACTCTCCTCTAGGCATGCTTCGAGAACCTTCTGAAAGAATCCAGCAAATTGTGTTGGATTCTTTTCAAACGCCTCCCAGACTTGTACTCGTTCCCGGAACTTCTCGTTCACCATGACAACGATGGACATGGTGTGTGCCCGCGTGGCATTCTCTGCATTGTAATTCGGCCAAAGAAAGTTCTCCAAGTACTGGCTGAACTCCAACATCATAATCCTCCGGACAGAGAATCTGGAGGCACATATTTCCTGTATATAGATGTCATCCACTACCTGAGGATTGAACGCTAAATGCGTGTCTGTGGTGTGCGGCGCCCAGTATTTATTCGCGAGCTGCAAGATAATAAAATCATGGTGTAATCATGTGGTGAAATGCTTGATTGTAAAACTTATATATCTTTGCAATTTGTAAACCTGAGATAATAATAACAAAATACCTGAGTGATCCTGTCTGCATTGATTTGTTCCACCGTAGGAGCAGGATTATTACTTTTGATAGGTGGTGCGTTTTGATTCTCCATTATATTCACAAACTTACGAACCAAACGCCAAGAGTCAATCTAACCTCAACTCCATTCACCGGTAGTCACAATGAACTCAATAGCTGTCGACAGACGCGCCGGACAAACGTACAATTCTCGCGTGGAAGGAGAATGAAAAGAGTTTTTTGGCAATCAAATTTCTTCGACAAAGCGATTCAATTTTACTTCCGCGAGAGACGTCCGAG
This sequence comes from Pogonomyrmex barbatus, assembly GCF_055798465.1. Classification (NCBI taxonomy): domain Eukaryota; kingdom Metazoa; phylum Arthropoda; class Insecta; order Hymenoptera; family Formicidae; genus Pogonomyrmex; species Pogonomyrmex barbatus. The sequence continues at coordinate 3,907,485 of NW_028297114.1, read as the reverse complement.
TGTTTGCGATTCACTTTGGTTCGCGTCGATAAAACACCAAAAATCCTTCTTCTGCAATCTCCAAAGTGAATTTACGAAAAATTTTCAGAGCATTGAAGGAAAACGGCGACTCAAAGCGAGAGTTGCCTGTTTAAATATTTAAATTCGATGATCGGGATTCTCGATATCGAGAGAGCGAAATCCGGAAGAAGCGACTGCGCGGAACGAAGCTCCAAAATACAATCCTCATCTACGCATTAGTTCCCATTGACGAATTAGAAGCGAAAACAGTTATCAATAAAGAAAAACACTCGTGGCTCTTCAGCCACTAAATATGTCGACTAAATGGAACACAGGGATATACGCGCACCATGCCGTTCGGATTTAGCGCGACTCCCTGTTACTGTCACGTGACCGGCTCTTAGTTCGGGCCGAGCCTCCGCGGAGGCGACGCTGCCGACCGGCTCCCCCCCCCCCACCTTCCCGGGAGAGGAGTTCGGACTGTCTCGAACTGATTCTCCGTCGCGCGACACAGGACGGGCTCTCCCGATGGTACGGCACGGACGGTTGGCTTGGATTTACGGAGCGACGCGCCGTCGCGAAGGCTCTAGAGCCGACGTTTCTCGCGGGACGCCGTCGTAGGGGATGCCCGTCGCGGTGAGCCAGTGAATCGCAATCGTCGCCGCGCTCTCTGAGAGAATCCCCTACCTCCCTCCTCGTTTCGCGTCCCCGGTGAACTCGAGAATTCAGTCTCGGTGGTTTTTCTCGGAGCTGAAGGGACAGCGCGTGAGGAGACACCTCGGCTCCGTCGACATGGCCGTCGTCGAGGAGTTCGATTACCTGTGCCGCCTGTGCGCGGCCAAAACTGGTATTCTGATGGGCCTGCCGATATTCGAGGCCGGCGACCAGATGCGCAACATCGACAAGAAGATAGCAGCCTGCCTGCCGGTTCAGGTAAAAAGATGCGGCGTGACGAACAAGCGCAGCATCATGCCGAGACGGCGGTAGATAAACTTTTCACATTCCCGATTTTTAAATACCCTCTTGGAGCAAGACGGAGATACACGATATCTTCTTTCTCTCGTGATCATCCTTATTTTCCTTATTTTTTCTTGATTGTGAGATGTTTTTTGTACAATCTTAGCCAATATTTGGCAATGTTAAATGAATTTTAATTAATTTTATATAAATCTTGAATTGATTAATTATGAATTTAAATTTATACAACCATGAGAATTTAATTAGAATCAATATTCTTGTAGAAATCCTCTAAGGATGTATCAAGAATACACAATTCTGTTAATTTAATTTTTATTCCAAAATAAGCAAGTATGCTGATAACTATGCTGTAAAAAGTCAGAGCAAATAAAAAACTTTTAGGATGATTGTATTATCATAATTTTCAAATTTTCAGGTGTCATTGACAGATCAGTTGCCCAAGGTTGTATGTGAAGAATGTGCATTTAAATTAGACCAGTTGTTCGATTTTCGCGAGAAGTGTTTACATACAGAAGGAATGTTTATGGAAATGTTAAAAGAAATTGGTAAAGAAGACGTCGTGCATATGACAGAGCACGACTTGGCAAGTGTGAATAACATGGGCACAATGCAAAGAAACTTGAACAGTATACAGATTAATAGCGAAAATGTACAAAACCATTCAGCTGTATCTCACGAAGCTGCAGAGTCTACCATACACACGATGCAGGTGATGGACGAAATGGATCTAGCTGGCGGTGAACAAGTAGTCACTCAGGAAGAGATAGGTCAGCAGGATGCGGACATTACAGGCATTGATTGTCTAAGTGGTGACACTGTGAGAATGGTTGATGCACATATACGAGAAGTAATTAAATGTTTATGTTTTCTTTAATGGATTGCTTATATTTTGATCTTATAATTGTTCTTACTTTAATTTATATCTTAATCTGTAAGCTATGGATTATTTTGTAGGTTTCAAATCATCAAATTGCAATGCACTTGGAAAACGGCATATGTGGAAACTTGGATCCCCTGAGTCAATTGGGTATAAATTATGTCACTTCTATCAATCCTGAAGATCAGAGTCAAGAACAGATAGTGCATTATTGTGAAAATGTTAAATACGAAGCGGATCCGATAAAACAGGAATACCATAGATTAACCACAGAAGAGCCACAGCACGTACTCAAAAATGATGTAAGTACATTGTTTTAAATAATAAGCAGCTCACAAAGAAAAATTAATCACAATTTATAATCAGAAGCAAATAGAATAATTATAAAAAATTATTTACACATAATCTCGTTTTATTTACATCAAGTTTATAATATAACTTTGTGATTCAGGTACCGGCAGATAATTTTGTTCCTCCTGAAACAGAAAACGAAATAGACGAATCTTGTATGACTGAAAATGGAACTCTAGAACATGTTAATTCCGTAAATGCTTTACCATCTACAAGTCAGATAAACGACGTACCTTGCGAGATAATGGTTAAATACACAAAGAGAACGAAACATGCGTTATTGGAGTCTACGCTTAACAATCCCACTATAGACGAGACCGGTTCGCACTGGTACGTTTGCCCGTTCTGTAACGAAGCAGCTTTGGAAACGACCAATCTAGCCGTACACTTTGAACAGCATTTCTGTTGCTGTCCTTGCGGTTTATATTTTACTAGTGTCGAGATGTTAAATTTACATAAGGAGCAATGCAATGTATATAAAACGGAGGTAGTCGATAAAGAAAAGAAGGACGCACAGTTAAACGTAGTAACGCCACAAGAGAGCAATGACAATCAAGAAGGGCAGAAGAAGCAGTCGACGGTGAAACGGAAGTGGACCGCGAAAGTGTGTACGGAATGCGGCAAGCAATACAGAACGAATTACAAGTTGCAGGAGCATATGCGCAAACACACGGGCGAAAAGCCGTTTCAGTGTACGACGTGTGAGAAAGCCTTCCGCAGTAAAATCGGCCTCGCGCAGCACACGGCTACACACACGGGCCAGTTCGATTACAACTGCTCGACGTGCGGCAAGGGATTTCAATGCAAGAGCTATCTCATCGTACATCAAAGAGTACACTCGGACCTGAAACCGTACCCATGCACCAAGTGCGGTCAGCACTTCAAGACGAAACAGTCGCTGCTGGACCACGAGAACCGTCACCTCGGCGTGAAGCCGTACATGTGCGAGATCTGCGGTCGTGGTTTCATCACCAAAGGCCTCTGCAAGAGCCATCAGAAGATCCACTCTGGTACGGACAATCGCCAGTATCCATGCGCGGTGTGCAACAAGATGTTCGTCAGCAAGAGTTACCTGAACACGCACTTGCGCATCCATACGGGCGAAAAACCGTACCTGTGCGAGGTGTGTGGCAAAGGATTTCTTACGCGGGTCGACCTCAAGATCCATTCGACTATGCATACCGGAGAGAAAAGTTTCAAATGCGAATCTTGCGGAAAGGTATTTGCTCGACGCGCCGCGTTACGTTGCCATCGACGGTCGCATACAGGCGAACGTCCTTACAAGTGCGATGTTTGCGACAAGGCGTTCACACAATTCAGTCCGATGGCAATTCACAAGCGTTTACACACTGGCGAGCGGCCATACGAGTGCGACGTATGCGGCAAAGCCTTTGTGTCCAGGTCGACCATGATGTGTCATAAAAAGAAACATCATATTACGACGAATGCTGTACAAAAGGACGCGCCTGTGCCGCACAACGAAGATGCGGAGGTCAAGATGATTCTTTCGTCCGATATCATAGTCAGAGAAACACATGATGGGATCCAAATCACCGCGGATTGAGATTGTAAACGAAAATGACATTTCGAATTCTGCGAACCGCGTTCAAGCCGACAATTTGGGTGCTAAAAAAGTTTCATTCGCATTTGTTAGATAATGAACTGCTTTCATCACCATAGTGTATTCTATCAGTGTACATTGTCAAGAATTTTATATAAAGATATTTTTACAAGCAGTATAATTCTTATATGAAGATTGAAAGTTATCTCGAAGCATTAAAGTATAACATGATTTTATATATTCTATAATGATATCGTCTTTTAATTTTCTTTCCGAGACATCATATTGTAATTATTAATGATTAATGTAAATACAGATATTTCATAATTATATTATTTTCTAATACATTAAAATTTTAATTATTATTTGTTAACAAACAAAATAATTATAAAATTCTAGAAAGATCAGTATAAACGAATGAATGTATATTATTCGTAATTTCGGAAAGACTATTGCAAATTATCACATTAAATCGTAATATTTTAGCTTATATTTAAAATTTTTTTTTCAAAAAATAAATAAGTTTTGTTTTAATGCCGATTTCTGCAATTTATCGTACAAATGGATTTAATATATAAGATATATTCTTTTAAAACTATATATACGTAAAATAATATTGAAATATAAATCAGCAACATTTATTATCGAACATAATGAACTTCAAATCAATGATATAAATCATTGAAATGAATCAATATAAAATACAGTACTCTTGATTTTGTTTTTAATAAAAAATTTTAATAAAAAGCGAAAAATGTATGGAAAATGTATTTATAATATATTTATATAAATATTAGATTATATTGATATATAAAAAATATGATTGGTTTTTTGATTTTGTTCACAAGTATACAGATATAATTATGACAGATTGTAATTTTCTTAGATTTCCATCTTTTTACATACTCCTGTATGTGTATGTGTGTGTGTGTGTGTGTGTGTGTGTGTGTGTGTGTGTGTGTGTGTGTGTGTAAAACTTTTGTTTATCATAAAAGAAGGACATTAATATTGTAAAAAAAGAGTATTTTCTTATATAACAAGATACTATTTAATCGAAAGCTGATGCGTTCATATGAGAAATGTTGTGCATTGATAATGTTTTGTAATCATGAACGTTTTTTGAATTTTCATAGAATAATCCAGAGAATAGATATAATCACTATGAATACTGTATATGCAGCTGCCAGGGAAACTCTCAGTAAATATAAATCAGCTTTTTGCACTACACAAAGTAGAAATTGTGATATACGATAAAATAATTGAATATATTATATTTGTAAGATTGCGATGGATGTAATATTATTAACAGAATCTTGAAAGAAAATATAAAAAGCTTTACACCGATATGTATCTTTAGTCATTTCTGAATATATTCTAAAATATACTCCATAAAAGTTGAATGAATTTCTCTCTCTCAGAATTAAGATCATCTATGAAGAGAAGTTCATTAACTTTATTACATTTATACTTTATTTATTATAATTTTTATTAACAGCAAATAAGGTCGAGTAGAATTGAATATAATTGATTTTACTGAAAATTCATTTTATTTTGACAGTACGAAATATGAATTGCAGAAGGCTGCTCGATACGTACACTTGGTACATCGACTCTACCAGCAGCAATAACCTTTGTCGTTGACAATGCACATGTAGATAGTATCGATGTATCGAAAATTGGATATATAAATTTATGTTGTTCACTTTTTTTTCTTTGAAATATTCCTTTTATTTTATCTTGAATACCAGTTGAACGCAGCTGTTATATATGCACAATGAGTTTATGTGATAACAACCTTTACAATAACTGCTGCTGGCTTTGCCTACACCGTTCTACAATTGACAACGAATATTTATTCTATAATTTGACATTAACTACCTACGCAAGGCATCGATGATGTAATTTATTTAATAATTCTGTTGCCTACGTTATATCTACATACGGGCCCCGTAAGCTACGAATGACAACAAACTAACAGGGATTGGTTAATCGATCACGGTAAATTATACAATACACATTTATGTGATGCGCCGTGGTCTCGTAAATATAAAATACATATAAAATTGTAAACGGCTTTTCAAGTAGAAAAACAGAAACTTATGCGACGTTTCAATAAAGTACAAAATACATTCGTCGTTGTTTAATAACTCCCTTAAAATTTCGAGTTGGAGCATTATTTGCTACTTAACACGATTTCTTTTCCGTACGTTCTGTATCGCTCGATATTTTATAAGCGTGTAGGGGCCCTCGGTAAATAGTGGTCGACCGTGTGAACAAATTTTCTAATTTCCTAGTGTTAAATACGTATATTAAAGCACCATGATCTAAAATTATAAATATACAGGGTGTTTTATTCTTTAATGTTATAATGAGAAAGAATTAAATTTTCATCTCTCTAGAAAAGTTATTAAATAAATGAAAAACCGATGAAACACAGTTAATACATCGTCGTATTGATAAAATTTTTACAAATATAACATAATGCTACATAAAGGCTTAACACCCTATATATTTTGACTACTTATGATTATGTAATACTAAATAGACTTACATTTTAGATTAATTATGTATTTTATATAACAAAAAAGATATACTATTACATAGGGGTCCACCGTTATACCAATACATATATATTGACAGTGTACAGTTGTTATACTGTCATACCAATACGTTATTGATAAAAGTATACTGGTATATCAATACATCTTCATCAGTTGAATGTTGAATATACATTGTAATGAACGGTGTACAGTTTTTGAGAAAACTCGTGTGTGTGTGTGTGTGTGTGCGCGCGCGCGCGCGCGCGCGCGCGTGTGTGTGTGTGTGTGTGTGTGTATATACAAGGTATACATTTTTCTGTGGTATCTTTCAGTTGTGATTATATTGATCCCAAAGCTGCTTCTTAAATATTAAGCTTATATATAAACCTAGCATAATCACAGCGATTTATCCGAAATGTAATATTTTCAGGAACATGAAAAACTATATTGAAAATATTCAATGTTTTTCGAAAAAGTTCTATTATTAAATTGATCAAATTAATACCGAGCGAATAATGTGAATATGAGAAATTTATTGAAGAAAAACATATTTCTGATGTTATGTATACACGGTCCAATTTTCATTTGCTTTGAGATCAGTGATGAATCGAATATCTCCTTATAACAGCATATAATTATTTTATCACGTCTTCAATTTCCATGCGATGAATTGTTCAATCAGATGCTCTTATCCTTCACATTGCTTCTAAATCAATACGAAATTTTAATATATATTGTCAACATAAAATATTTGACACAACAAGGCATATTAAATTACATCTTTTTGTACACGGTTACAGGCAGCTTTTGAATTAAATTCTTTGAATTAAAACTTTGCGCTATTATACATTTGCTACATCACTAAACTGACACAGATACCGGGCTTAAATTGTTAATTATAAGCTATCGTTATTATCACTTAGTTGTAAACACACAGTGTGAAATAAACATTCAAATTTCTATGTGCAAGGTGAAAGCAGCATGATGTAACGATTTAAATGAGATAAAATATTCCTGTATAAAAACATTATTTGATTTTAATGTATATCTCATGCATTGCAGTTGCTCTGAGTAATGATGCTTAGACACGGACCATCTAACTGTGAAAGCTATAAAATTGTATTGCAAAATAGTGAATATATAAGTCATATTATGCTCATAGAAGAAACACAGATGTTGAATCTTATTTATGAATGTTGTGATTTTAAACTTTAAACTTGTTTTGTTTTTCGTCACGTATCAAATACTCTGCATTTTGATAAATTTGTATTATCTCTCATATTAATTTCCAATACTAAAAACTTAAAATTATAATACATATTAAATTCACGCCAATATTAAATTAAACATAATTGTATAGCAATGTCCTTCAGTCTTTCTCTCATTTCAACTAACTGTCATGGATCAATTCTTTATGCTCGTTATGACATACATGCAGATTGATACTTTTAATGATTAAATCATTCGTTAGACTAATGAAACTCACTCCCTCTTTGTTCTCATGTATACGCATAATTTTAACATTATATGTAATATGTGCGATGTAAATCATATCATAGAATAAGAGGAAAGAGACAGTTGGTCCTCCTTTGATATCGGATAATAATAGCACATGCATTGCATATATGTATATGTATGTGTATGTGTGTGTATAACTTTTATTTAGACTCAAATCTAGTATTTACGATTTTTCAACGAAAGTTGAATGTTCCTTCATAACTCTTAGTAAAATTTTCCTTTTATTGCGACTCGATTTATATATCACCTATTTTATGCAATGCACAATTAAAAAAAACCTGCATTTTCTAGAGAACTTATATCTTTATCGGATCTTACGAATAACAATTAAACAATACATACTATTTTATACTTTATACAATGCCGGACAGCAGCTATCTATAATGATATAAGAGCTCTGTCTTAATTTACATTATTGTTTAGCATTTGGACGATTTGGATATTACAAATTCTTTACCTATCAACACGTATATCTAAGAAAATTCGAAACAAATCGATTGTACATCGACAAATTGTAACTGGACCGATCGTGAAGGTTGAAGACAATATCCTGGTGTGCATCATTTAACATCTTTTCACAATTTCTTTCACTACTTTTACATTCGCGCGAAGAAATAAACGTAGAGATATCCCAAATAAAAATTAAACCTCAATAATAATGTGCCACATAAGTCAAGTGTCAATGTACAATATTTCAACCATTTTTCATGCCTTAATACGTTTCCCTATCATGATTTTTTTTTAGCACTAATAGATCGTTAATGTTACGATCATAGAAAATTAAATTGAATCAAAATGAAGATGTATAAATTATAAAATTAATAAGAGTTTGTACAAATTAATTTGAGAATCACGTTTTTCCCTACAGCAAAAAATAGCTTTGTCAATTTAAATAATGGTATCAAAAATACATATATATCTTATAATAATAAATTTAAACAACCCAAGACACAAGATAATAAACTTATTTACGCATATACATACTATTATTGCTCCAATCTACAACACTGATAAATGGATGCAAGGTTTCGATCAATACGTTCTAGCCCAGCTTCATCACAGGGTTTGATTAAATTTAAGTATTCCACCCTGAAATAAACATTATTTATTTAAAATATTTCGCATGAAATATAATACTGCACCAAATTATGTAATTTACTTGTTAAAAACAATTAGCACTGGATGAAAATTCCATTCACTTACAATGCTACTTCATGGCGAGGGTCTGCTTGAGGTGGCGTATGAGGTGACTACCAACGTCATGTACCTCAGGCCATTGTTTTAACACGAACACTATACCCAGTACAACGAATGTAGTCGTTAATATACGCACCCTGCACATGAAACAATGAGGCTTAGTACAGCTGTAACAGACATGCAAAAACAAAACAAAATAATGTATGTGCGAAATAAATTTAGATAACTGATTATAATATGAAAATGAGTAAAAATTAACAAAATAAAAATAACACGACATATTAAAGAACAAAATAATATACACTATTGCATGATTATATTTCAGCACATTCTACATACGGAAATGTATAATGATAAATAAATAATATCAATCTAGATGAATCTAATTTAATAGTTTATTGTTATTATAGTGAAAAAATAAAAACAACACAAAATGATCTCAAAAAAATAAGAGATAAAAAAGAAAAATTATTTGTACAATAATCTTACCTAGTTCTAAGAAAAGGCATCATAATACCAGCACCTGTTGCAACAAGAAGCAAAATAACTTGCAATACTGTTAATACTACATTTATCAACTTTACAACCAATGCTCTCGCATTGCTATTATCCAAACCCTCCAGCGTCACATATTGCTGGTGCTGTTGTTGCTGATGTTCCATTTTACAGATTTTAGTTTGACAACTTTCTAACATTTCATGTATATCTCGTAGTCTATCTTCACTTTGATATTGCACTTTTTCCTCCATATCTGTAATAGTCTGTTTTAAATTTTCTACTTCATTTTGATGTAACTCTGTTAAGTCATTGATTTGCTCTTCCAAACGTTCACATCTGAAACGTTCTTCTTGGAGGGAATGAGAAAGATATGTCACTTCCTGTTGTAACGTCTAAATAATAAGGACAAGAATTAGTAATGTATTTGTAATTTATAAATATGTAATCTTTGTTTTGTATTTATATTTTAAATTATATTTTAATTTAGACCTATCACATATAATTTAGATATATCTAGAAAAAATTGATTACAAACCTTAATAGTATCTAATTTTTCTCTCATTCTGTCAAGATTCTCCCTGTGTTCCTGTAGTTCTGCAAAAATAGATTTGAGACTCAAGGCTGCATTATTACTGTGACACGTATGTGGCTGTCCTCTGCTACCAGGACCGCTTTCACTAGTCACACTAGAACACTCTGACCCTTCCTCAGACGGAAACTTCATTGCCGCTGCACTTTGGGTCGATGCCAGACTACATCCGCCCGGAAGTGTAGCTGATCCATGGTGAGTTTTATCATCTTCAACGCTAGCGTTATCACCATTACCTGCATGCGGTGTATCGTTTACATAAAAAGTCGAGCCATCTGTAGAGACACAGAGGTGGCAAGTTAGAATGTTATCCAATACCAAAGCTTGGCCTTTTGAAATAATATTATTTTTCGAATTATTATATTATTCAGTTCCTCATAAACAATTGATTAATCTCTATCTTGTTCCATCTTTACTTTTACTACTTAAACTGTTGAAAAATAGCAGTTATTCCATAAAATGCTTCTATTAAATTGTAATAATAATAAATTGTAATAAAATAATTGATCATTTTATATATTATATATAATTTAACATTATTATAAGAAAGTATTGGATAACTGACAATAAATAAAGAAAAGCAAATGTGTAATCGTAAAAGCTATTGTAAATAATGTGATACTCTGCTACGTAACGTAATGTTAAATAGATATGTGCAACAAAACACACGACGAAATTATATTCGACAAAAAATTATTCTGCATAAAAAAAAGAAACGGAAATTTAATAAGCAAAAGTTAAAAGCAAAGAATACAATATATAAGAAAGATAATCTTTAATATCTTATTTTACAGATAATGACATCATTATTTAACCATTTCTTTATAAAAAAAGAAAACTAAGAAGCTTAAAGCAATCGAAAAAATACGAACATTGTGCATGAAGCATATAAAAAAGTGTAACTCTCGCTCTTCGGACAACACATTACTTACTACTCTCAACTGCCATGATAGCAAAAATGTTAAAAAATGTTTATTTTCTTATTTAAGTATATTTTATATTTAAATAAATGGAAATAAGAATATAATCGCATGAATCATATTGTAAAAATTATATATTTTATTTTCTGTATTTAAGTGGAATAAATTATATATATTAGTGTGTAAAATTTAAATTGTTTTTAACTTGTTGTAAAATTGTTTTTAACCAAGTATTGTAATATGTCATATTTCATAGCTTGAGTAATATAAAATTTATTAAAAATTTAGCATTGCTACTTACGCGATAAAGTATTTATGTTATCAGCACTTCCAAATTTGTTTTTAATAAGATGAGCAAACTCTCTTGGTTTCGACATAACAGTTCTGTAACAGAATATGATTAGAAATATAAATGAACATATACAATGTTTTGCTTAATTGCTTTTAAATGTTTTTTCTCTTCAATCATTAAGAGATTGTTTTGCATTAATCTCCATTTAAAGTGATCTTAATGGAAATATGATTCTAAAAAGAAATAATGAATCAACCACATAAGAATAGAGTTTCAGGCATATTTGGGTATGGGATCTTCGTATGAATGATTTTCGTATGAACACTCACCCTGAAAAACCAGTGATTCCATCCCTAATATTTCCTCCTACATTTCTGGAATACATATTAGGCAAAAATATTATCATTTTAACGCTTATCAAAGAATAATTTACTATAGAAATATATTGATATTCAATATTATTCAGTATTATTATAAGTTTAAATATTTTTCTCTAAATATAGTAAAAAGTAAAATAAATTTAATACTTACTTAAGTCCTTGTCCCATATCGCGTAATACTTCTCTCGGTTGCCTGTGACTCGTCGGTGCGCCATTCATTTCATAACTTTTTAATTTTTTCATATAACTGTCTAATTTTTTTTGTAGCTGCGAAATATTGTGCGCCGACTTTTGATTCTTCTTTTCAAATACCGTTTTAATCCTGGTCAATTGCTGCTTATCCGCATTAGCAGCCAATTTCAAATATTCATTAACATTTTCTAAAATGTAAGTAATGTATATAAAAATACATACAATGGTTTGTATATAAATAAACAATACATATCAAGAATTTTCGTCCTTATGTGTTTAACTTAGTTAAATTAAGAAAAGTTTATATACCATCCCGCGTGGTCTGTTCTATTCTTATCTGCTCTCGGGTTTTAGCAATTTTGCTTTGAATATGTTCAATAGCTTGACGAACACGTGTTGCACTAGAATCAACATCATCACTTATCAATTCAGAAGAGCCATTTGATAGGAACGATTGGGTTGTGTGGTATTGTTCCTGTAGAAATATATTGATATTAGTTTCCTATCCAAAATTGTAAAAAAAATATATAAAAAAATATATAAATATAATATCAAATATATGAGAATATCTTTTAACACGACTTAGAAATAAAATCAGCTTAAAAGTGAAATCTTTGAATTATATATAGAGAATTTAAAAATCAGCAAATCTAAATATAATCTTGCATATAACATAATCATATTATCTCTTAATCTAGAAACTGCGTATTAGTAATTAGCGATTGGCCTTGTTACTATGTTATTTATGCATATACAATATTATGTAACTCTTTATGTAAGAATAGAAAGACATGCTGTTATAAAATTGCATGTACATTAAGTCTACAAAGTAACAATTTTCTTATCCGCTTTGATACAAACTCTTATTATCTTGCAAGTTCATTAGAACCGAGATATTCAAAATTCTTCCCGAATCAGAAAATATTTTAATACACACTCCTTCATCGTCAGTCGGTGGATGAACATTTGGCACAAACTCGTCTGGTTCGGCAGTGTTTGAAGTATTACTTGGTTCATCCATGACATCCCCCGAACGAATTAAATTTCCTGGTGATCTTTGCCTACTGCTGCTTTTCATGTTGAGGCTACTTCCGGCACCGCCACCACCACTTCCACTGCCTGTGCTACCCTCGCCTGTTTGAGAACTAAAACAAATATTTGAAAAATATTATTTGTTACAGCTTCTTTAATTCACTAATTGGAATTTACAATATTTTAAAGAAATGCAATACTATTGTACAAATAGACTAACTTATAAATAATGTATGTATAAAAGTACACATAGATTTTATGTTAGAATTTAGAACATTAAATGTGCAATAGATAGTAAATTGTACATCTATTGCTAATAGAATCTTACATTGGAACATTACGCAATCTTGGAGTATGATCCAAGTTTGCTGTCGATTGTTGAGACGGTTGATGCAGTTGAGACGTCGAAGGCGTTCTACTAGGAGATCCACTGCGTGAACTGTTTTTACTAGAAGTGTTTACCATCAGGCTTGCCATAACTTTCTTCTGAGAAGGTTGTCATCTATCTATTTTGTTTTAGCAAGTTCACATTGAACCTGCATAATAAATTAAAAATATTGTAAAAATTCTATAAAATAAAAAACATATAATATATAATGTAATATTATTAACAAAATTGGTTATAATTGTCCTTGTTATTAATCTACTTTGGTACTGAAATTGATAAATTAAAATTTGATAATTTTAAGCTACAAAATGCGAAAGATAAAATTAATATCAAGAATTAAAGAATTGAAATTGATCTCACATTGGACCGATTATTCACGCCTTTTGATTATTAGATAAAGGTTAATATCAACAGAACATATGATAAGCTTTATCTTATTATGGCTTATGATTCACAAGCTTTTCCTGAGAATAAATCGTTAATAGCAAAACAAGCAATCTCGATTACAGGGCTCATATATTAATTTATAATTTTATCTCATTGTTATTTTTTCTATCTATGCGCTATAAATATATATTAATATTTCGCAACAGTTTTATTTCTTGTATCATAGCAATAAAAAGAAAATTTGAAGCATAATAAATTACAAGAACAAACACTCCACTATAGCTGGACCCCAATGTATCTATCTTGAGCAGTAATTTTCTCTAAGAGACTACATTATCTAATTTATACTTTAAATATACATTGAGTAGAGAGACTGCATCTAAATATAGAATGTAGGATACATTCATATAAAGAGAAATACTCTCATATCTCAGTTAGAGAAAAATTATTTTCATTCTGCTAGAACGCAAACGATAAACTTTATACAAAAGTATCTCGTTATATTTCCTTTCTTATATAAATTTAAGAAAATTATAACAATTTTTTAAAACCTTAACTGAATTACATCAAGGAAAACAAAAGCTTATGCTTATTATTAACTTGATATGCTGCATATGCATATTTATTATAAATTTTTGGATTATAAATGTAATTAAAAGCTGTACGCCAAAGTTGCTTCTTTATTCTATCAATGCTCGTAGAAATGAAGATTAAAGGTCACAAACGTTTTTTCTCAGTTCTACGTCGTATCACCGTCTTCAATTCAATCATATTAACTGATGAATCATTGCTATTATCATAACCACCGTTGATCTGGAGCTAAGAATGCATAATAAATGGCACGCGACATTAGCGAAGATTACAGTTTCCTCTTGCTTTCGAGATTTTTATATTCACCTTGTTTATATGCTTTACTCGTATTAAACTATTTAAAATATAATCAAAATACAGAAACACATTAAATCTAAGAAACACAACATTAAAAGCCGAATGTCCTTTCTATGATTACAAGAAGAATGCAGAAATAAGTGACAAAGGCAATCTGATGTCAGGAACGGATCAGATATCAGGAGCGTGCGATCAGACATTCGAACGATCGTTAATTCTGCCAATTCGTGAATGACAAGACGCTCGTTCTCGTCCACGCTCGACGACAACGTAAACGGAATTGAACTTGCCGATCACGTGGCTGGCGAAAATCTTGGCGGTGATCCTTAGACGGCATCGGGTGGCTGGTGGCACGGTGTCACGATGCGCCACAAAATAACGCACACGATGTACGATAACCGCAGAGATACGTGACGGAGAGCGTAGGAGAGCGGAGGTAACACCGAACGCGCACCGTCACAGTTCGATTGTGGGTACGCGACGGCGTACACTGACACGTAGCACAAACACACTAAAGCGCGCTAGTAGAAGAAGAAATGGAAGTCCAGCCTCTGGACTTCGCTTCTCGCCGCGCATTCGAGAACGAGAGCAGTGATTCTCGCTTATGCGCGATCGACCTGTTATGCGAGCACGGACTAGCGTGCGGTGGCGGGCAGTATCGATGAAAAACACACAGGACCGTATTAATAGCGTGATGATCGCAGGGTCGGTCGGTCGGTCGGTCGGTCGGTCTGTCGGTCTGTCGGTCTGTCGGTTGGTCAGCAACGACGTAGAGGCTTCGCTAAGGCGAGATGATACCTAGAAAAATATAAATAGTAAAACTTGAGCAGTAAGCAAATCAATGTCAACTTGCATTATCGTATACATTAACTTCAATATCGATTTAATTTATTTTTTATCAGAGTTGGAAAAGTTAGTTTTTTTTTTTAAAGTTAATAGTCTAGAATTAAAAGTTGCGTGAACAAAAAAGTAATTCAGTTAAAAGTTACGTAAATATCACTTCAGTTAAATTAAAAGTTCATTTTAAAAAGCATTATTTATATTAAATTATAAAATGACGTAATTTTTTAGACTAGGTTATTTTGAACGATAAAACAATTACGAAATAAAATAAATTTTAATTTGAAAAAGATTAAAAACTTAAAATTGTGTTTTAAAAATAACTAGTTAAAATTTAAAGTTAACTTCGTATGAAATTAACTAAGTTAAAAATTATTAATTATTTATCTTTATTAATTTATTTGTAACTAATTAATTAATTAGATTATTTATTATCCAATCTTATTTTTTATATCTTATCTTATTTTTTTAATTCTAATTAGGGAAGAAAAGGTAAAGGCTAACTATATTAAACCGAGATTAAAATTAATCTAGAAATTTATATACATGAATACAGAAGTTTTACAATAACGATCTTATGTTTTCGATAATTCTCTTCTAAATTTAGCGTGATTTATTTACTGTCAAAGTCTTATCGCTTACGTTTTCTATGCGCCACTAGCTCCAGTTTCTTCCTCTACGTTTACAAGCCGTTCCTACAAACAGGAAAAAGTTACCTCATTAAAATAGATCATCTTGCATAAAGAATTTTATACAAAATCAATCGAACGGCAGTGAACGTTAATTAATATAATTAAAAGACATACAAACAAAAGATTACACGTTATATTCTCAACTTATGACGGGCAATAGAGATCATAAAATTATTCCTCGATGCCGGGAAACGGGCGAACGATCCAATTGGGCTTCTCATTCGCCTGTTAAATCCGACCGAGGAAAGAAAACGTTGAAGCAGAGACGTTTCTCACGTCGATGGCCACGCGTTAATTAGTCTCAATTAACTGTTCCTCGGGTGTCGTCGCGCGTGCGGGCTATTCGTGTCATAATAATTTTACGGCGCGGACAGTGTTATCGTGAGAGAACAGAATTAAATCTTGGCAGAGGCGCACGACGTCGTACGGCGTTATCGCGAGTCGTAACCGGCATGAGATATCGCGCCGCGTTGCAAAGGAGGCACGGGAGTAAATACGGAAACGCGGGATCGTCGACGGGAGCTGTCAAGTCGCCGTCTGGTCTCGTTCAGCGCGCGTAAACAGAAAGTCGGACGGGCGCATTCGGCGTGACGTATGCTCGATTATCCGTGCACGAGGCTTAGAACTCAATTCTTGAACTTCGCAGTTTTGCACATATATATTTTTTTTTATCGTGTTTTTTTTTACTCGTTGCATTACGAGTGAAAAATTGCGTGTATGTACGTTTTCCCGCGACTGTCGGGAATACCATTCTAGGGATTTTCAAATGCGATTAACTCGTAATGTGCCAATTTGCGTAATTGCATTCACGTTTGCTTTCATCAGTGTGGATTAACTTTAATCTTGATTTAACTCTATCTTTTTCTAATTTTTATATTCATTTCCAAGTAGATCAAACAACTTTCATTTCGATTTATTACCTTTCTCTAATTGGAATGAATGAAAGATAGAAAACAAATTAAGATAAAAAAATAAAACTGTTTCAACTAAAAAAGGTAAAAGGTAAGAATCGAAAGTTAATTTACATTAATAGAAATAGATATTATTTCCAAAACAAAACAGAATTGCATTTTTCTTTCTCGCTTTCGCTAAAATACAAATATATATATATCTATTTCATTCTCGGTACATTCGAACTCCGAAATAGCTATAAAGACAGACCTACGAACAAGCGCGTCGCCGTTCGAATCGAGTGCACGCTTCCGTTTTCACAGAGAGAATCCGCGTCCTCTCGTCTCACAAACCGAAACTGTTGAACGTTGAAATCGCGCTGCCGGACGTCTCTTCTCAAGCGAGGAAATGCGATGACACACGCGTCGAAGCGTTAAATCGTAACGGCCGTTGCGGTCAAACGCACTTTCTTGGCAACTCGCTCTCTCTCTCTCTCAGCCGCACTCGCGAAATCGCGTCGTGTTATAATCGTCGTTATTCTCACCTGATGATATCCTATGCGACGTCGAACGCACGAATGCACGATTCGCGACGCATGTCGCATCGGCACGACATGCCGTGACTCTGTCCGTGATTTCGTTCTTTTGTCTTTTTCTGTCGCGTACCGTATCCTCGCGTGCATCCGCATGCGACGGGACGGAATGGAACGCGGGGAACTCGCGAGCTCCGTTGTCCAATACAACCGACTGACTATGAGTACCGTATATCACTACGTGCTCGCTGCGTGACGGCGCGGGCGTGTCGTCGCACGCCGGCCGATCTCCCACATATCGTCGCGACGTCTCGCGGTTGCGGCGTCGTCACCGCGCATGCACTCGTCGACCGCGCAAATGCAATCTGGCGCGACGAGATTTTTCGCGCACGGTCTCTTTATTCCGTTTAGCGACCAACGAAAATTAACTTTAATCTTATGGTCTAATTTGTTCTTTATCTTTTTCCTATTTTGTAGAAATAAAAACAGATAAAAAATAAATTGAATCTTTAATTAATCTATATTCATAGAAATATTATATATAGATAGTACTTTTTTAGCATAAATATATGGTCATTTCTATCAAAATGAAAATTAACTTTAATTTCGGGTTATTCTTTTTTTTTTTCTAATTTAGAGAATTAAAGAAAAGTAAAAAGTAAATTAAACCAAAATTAAAGTTAATCTATATTAGTAGAAATGGACATTAATTCTAAAAAATATTATTTATGCATTTTATCAAAGTAAATTAACTTTAATCTTGATTTACTTTATACATTTTTTATTTTTTACTTTATAGAATTAAAAATAAGTTAAACCGAGATTAAATTGAATATTAATGAATTAAATTCAACGTTAATGGATATTAATATTAATAAAAAATACTGTTCTATTTATATTAGATTAATTTAACTTAAATTTAATTTAATTTACTTTTTATCTTTTTCTAATTTGTAAAAATAAAGAAAAATAAAAAGTAATTAAGATCAGTCTAGTAAAAATAGATATTAATGTTAATAAAAAATACTATTGTCTATTTCTATCAATGTAACTAATTTTAATTTACTCTTTATTTTTCTCTAATTTGTAGAGTTAAAAAAAGATAAAAAAATAAGTTAAAAGTCAAGATCGAAAATTAATTTATATTATATATATTAATAGAAATGGATACTTTTGATAGTCGCGGGAATAATACTTCGATGCCTCGAACGATTAACTTCGCCATGCATAGATTAACTTTTAAATATCACTAATTAATGTTAATAGTTTACATAAAATTCGTGGACTGTTTTTGCAGAATTTTTAGAAATACGTTCACTTTTGCGCGAATTCAGTTTTTATATTTGACTTATCTTTTCGTTCTTGGTCTTAAATATTAGTGCGATGCTCTTAAAGCTCTGAAAATCGCTTCAAATAACTACTTCGATCCTACAAGCTATGTATAAATAAATCGCTACGCAAATGAATTTCAATCAACAAAATTTGAATTACAAAAATGCCTTGTAAATGCAAATGGTAAACTGGCTCGAGAGTCTGTTTGGAATAAAAGCGAAATCGTACGGCCATTCGAATTCGAAATTTTAACATTTCTTTTTCACTGTCACGGATGATATTTTTCACATGTTCCGGTCATATTATTTCGCAATCGTTCTACTTCATTTTTGATAAGATTACGTTATTCATTTCCTCGTCGCCCACGGGAGAATTAACAAAGCCGTCTCGTCGCAGTTGCGTTAAAACGCAGAATATGATAAAACGTATGCGTCACTACGTGATACGTGCATGTAAGGCCATTAAGTCAAAAATACTAGGAAATCGCTTAACATGATAAGATGATAAGGCTTAAGATGATAAGAGCTGTCCATATTTTCCAAGAATTTATGAATCAGCTTTGAAAAAATCATCTGCGAAAGCACAACTTTCCAGATTTTCATGAATTTACAAAGTAGGATAAAAGCGCGAAAATATAGCAAACGCATTATTAAGAATGTTTAGAGAAATAGTGTTTAGTAAAATAGTTTTAGTATAAATATATAAGCGAAGCTAAATAATTTACTTTGTAACGTTAAAAAAGTTAATACTTATAAGAGATCGAGGAAATAGTGTTATCTAAGAATTGTAATTCAGGAATTGTTTTAAAAATTCAAGTCTAGATACTTGGATAATGAATGGAAAAAGCTGGCACGAATCAAAATTTCTAGTCGATTGGAATCAATTCTGTACATTGAAAATCTCAATTTTTATTTTTCTTTCTCTCGTTTCATGAAATAAAATTATAATTTAAATGAACAGGATAAGATCGATTATCGCTGTTATAACTCTCTATTTTACAACTTATGACTAGAAGTACAAAGGAGAAAAACAAATCAGCAATTGGCAATTTTTCAAAAGATGACTATCTTCCTTCATAATGTTTGTTTCTTAACAAAGCAAGTTGTGCTCACATGATTTATTTGGAATAAGAATATATGTCCGTTCTTTATAATTGAAGTAATATACATTTAAAATGAAATAGATATGTATTTGAAGCTCGAAAGAGAGAAAAAAATTTTAACATGATACAATGCAGTGATAAAGAACAGACTTTATATAACAGTAACAGATCTCGATTATAGACACTATTTCATCAACCTGTTTTTTAAACATGTCAACATAACGTATCTAAGGATGTTTCTTAGAATTGATTCGTATTTGATAGTGATTAATTATCGAAATAACGTATCAACTATCAAGCAAATTATAGTCATCTTATTTTAACTTGCAAGATACTATGATATAACAGACTTATAATTATTCATAAGAGATTTAATTAACTATGCTTAACCTAAATCTTAATCTAAGCCGCGTCGGCGAGTAACATTTCTGCTGCTGCTTCTTCCGCATCTCGCACGAAATCTATTGTTTATCGCTCAGTTCCTTCAGTTTATCCAGCAGCGCGTTTCCAAAGGAGCTCCTGTATTGCGGACTGACGAAGTTCAACAGGCCGTATGGTGTCTCGAAGCGCTCGTGCCCCGTGTTCGACGTATCATCGTGCTGATTGCCGACGATGGCAAAACCGGCGGCCGACAGCTCCACGCAAAACCGCAGGCCCTCCAGCGTGATTAGGTTCAAGTAGATGACCTGATTCGTGCTAGTTAGTCGCTCGGACACCCTCAGATCCTGCACATGTTCCTTCACGTCATTAATTATCGCCTGCGCCTCCAGCCGCCACTGTTCCGTGTCCAGCACCCGGTCCACGTCGTCCCGCATCACGAGATGATGATATGAATACAAACCCTCGATCACCCTCCGATCCGCGTTGTCCACGACACCGAAATCGATCTTCTCACGACGCAACCTAAGACATTGCAAACACAACCCCAACGTAAAATCTATATTTCCCTATATTTCACCATTACGTCCATTTTCATTAATTTGCGAATCAACTTTAATTTCGGTTTAAGTTATTTTTCTTTATTTTAATTAAAAAAAAAACAAGAATAAATTAAATCAAGATTAATAGAAATGAACATTGCTTATTGATATATATTCATCTCGCCAGATTCTTTTTAGTTTCAGAAGATAAAGATTAATAAAATCATAATGATTTTAATTATATAAAAATATATTTAAATTAAATTTTAAAGTTTTATAATTGAATAGTATTTATATTATCAACTATTTATATAAAATTTTCAGAATATTCAGAACTATCAGAATAAATTAATTAGAAACAATTAATTTATAATACAATATAATACAATATATGAGATTGATGATTTAAAAAATATCTCTATTTTTATGAAATATTTGAAGCTTGTTAATCTTTCTTAAACATTTCGATAACTAAATCGACAATGAATAATGTTGGAATATTGTTATCTAATTCAGTTCAAGAAAAATAGTATATGGGTATTTAAATATCTTTTTAAGACATTTTTTTTTTAATAATATCTATAGCTTATACATCTCTCTTGTATTTTTTGACTAAATCGATAAAATTCAATAAAATAATTTTAAATATTTCAGAGATATAATTAAAAAATTAAAGTTAGAAATTTAAATAATAAAATATACAACAATTAGATATCATGTTGTTGTATAATCACGTATATTTTACATTTAATAAAAATACTTATTTTAATATACATCATATTTGTAATCACATATACAGGACGTTTAATAAAAATGGATACGAATATCGGGACGAGTATCTCTTATCGCATGAGCTCTTTTGTTTCTTTGTGCAAATAACTTCATTCTTTTTACATGGTCACTGTTCCGCCAGTTCATATGTATCACCTATGCTCAAATCACTCAAATCTTCCCCCCATCCATTAACGTCGTGTTCTTCCAAAGTGGCATCCGATGCTTTCACGTCGAACATACTTTTCGGTAATTGCACTTCCGGTATGTGCAAGACCTGTGTCTTCTGTATCACAGGTTCCATATCTGTAAAGAAGTCAAATTCTTCCTTCGGTGATTTTATTACTTTTGAATTTTTTATGTCGAGCTCGGTAATATCAGAAAGTACCAGCTTCTTCGTATACTTTGGTTTCACTGTGGTTTCACTCGATGGTAATTCCGGCAATGGCGAGGGTGACGTCGAGGGATCGCAAGTAGGATCTTGCAATTCTATCTTCTCTGTATCCAATAGACTTTCTTCTTCTATGTGAAAATGACCATTCCCAACTGACTCTTGTGTTTCCCAATCTGACCAGGTGCACTCCTCCTCCACGAATGAAAATTCCTTTTCCTTTTTGTCTTCACCACCATCCGGCGATGGCCTCTCTGCTAGATGAACGTTAATGTTTTCATCTATATTTACGAAAACAGGCATCTCGCGAGTAAATGATAAAGCCTTGCTGATGTCATCGAGATTTTTGCTTCGAATCGCTATCTTATTTGGTCGACCATCTGTAAATAATTTCCCTCTGTTTCCACCGATAACTGTTGCTGCACCTAAAATCGGCACTATATCAGCCAGTGCTCTTAACGTAGCACAGACAAGATCATCATTGGTGTCCTTTATGCCAACGAGTAATTCAGGAAGAATATGATTTTTCAATTCGTCCGCTTCAAATATATGCACGAATGAATTGAAATGAGACAGTAATAATAGACGAATAGAAACGTCTCGAATGCAAAACATTTGTAGAAGTTTTGGTATTAAAATGCTCTTAAAAGTAGGAACTGTAAATAGACTAGTTCCCAAATCATTTTTTTCATCTGTAAAAGATATTAAGTATCTTATTAAACTGTTTTTTATGTGAAATTAATATATATTATATATTTAAATAATTAATATAATAAAAAAAGACAATTGAGATTTTCTGCATACAGCAGTATAATATATTCTAACCTTTGGGTTTAAAGATAAAAGGTAAAAGTTTTACTTGGGCAGTGCTATCCAACAAAACTATCCTGGAAAGAAGTACCCTCCCTAACTGTTCAGCAACAACAGCCTCGGGATACATTTGTAATTGTTGCCTTAATTTCCTGAAGAATAAAACATATTTTTTTATAAATATAGATATTATTTTTTTAATGCTGATAAATATCGTATAAATAGATACTATATTTTTCCTAGAGTTACTTACGTGAAGAACTCTTCTCTTTCGACGTCGGTTTTTAATGGTAATTCTTCTAGAAATGCATGTATTCTTATAAACTCGTGAGTGAAAAACGAATGTTGCAGCACGTTCAATAATCTACTTCTTAAACATGCATCTGAATTCTGCAGATTCTTTTTACAAAATTCCCTAAATTCCAACAAGTTTGATGCTTCATCTAAAATCAGTTTCAAAAGTTTTATGCATATATCACTCAATAAAAACAGTACCTATATGTTTCTTAATTTTTATGTACCTGTATTTTGTAAATTATTTAGAATATCCTCTGCTAATACTCCAAATGCATATGCATCAATTGCGGTAAGATTAGCAGACTTAACTAGATCAGCTATATCTTCGTTCGACGATATTGCCTTCTCGTATCTATAACTTTTTATTCGTTGGTAATACGTCGGTGTTGCATCTGTGAATTTACATAGGCATTCTAATCCACCCAACTTCCAGTATCCCTCCGTAGTGACGTAGATAGAACTACTGCACACATTGTTATGTGATGCCAATGCAGTCTCGTGCAAAAATATTAACGCTCGCAGGATACTGTGCAGGCCGATACATATTTGTAATATATTTTGTTTTTCAATAACTTGAATCAGTGGTCTGGCTTCTTCTGTGGCAAGGAAGAACTTGCTACCTTTGTTCCATGATGAAATATATTTCAAGATACAAGGATGCCGATGCAACATAAAATTCTAAAATATATAACATCATAGTCTTTGTTGATTTTTGATAATCTCACTTTTGCAAAATAAACATATAATCCATATTACTGTAAAAAAAAAAACAATAAAAAAAAGAATGATTCATTTATAAAAATTTTAAAAGAAGGAATGGAATATAGGCATTTATTATAAATTTTATGAAATTTAACACTTGAGCTATAAAACTAGAAATAGTATAACATCTCTTATTAATAATTTCCCACGATATTTGCATAGTTCTATCTTTGAAATAGAATATAAATTTATGTATATTTTATTTTCATAGAAAGATTAATTTCTTAGAAAGCCTTCCAAAATACTGACCTTTTCTCTAATATCAATTCAGAAATAAAAAGATTATTAGGCGTCGAAGATTCGACCTTACTGAGTAACACCTATGTTCCATTCCTGTGCTTGAATAGATATTTATATGGTTGTTTAAAAATTATAAATTGTGCTTCAAAGTATTTCCACCTAAATAAGATAAATTGTTCAGGAAGTATAATCGTTCATTATTATCGTTAATCATCTTAGAAATATTCAAAAATGAATGGACAGTTAGATGTCAACCTTCGCCGCTCGCTCCAATGGCGACGGTCTACCGAACGTGGCTGCAAAGTGCAGCGATGGTTCGCTGATGAAGACCGACAGTCTCTGCAGGTTCGAGTCGTGCACGCTCGCATCGTAGTGCATCCAATAATCGGTAACTTCGACGGCCTTGTCTTCGATCTCGAGACCGCGTAGAGCACTCTTCTCGTTCCCCATTAGTCGATCACCGTTGTCACGCGGACTGTCAGTTATGTCGTGTGCAAATCACTCGATCGTAGGAACATCGAGGATACGACGTCGACACGAGTAGATTCCATTTGATTCGCAATTCGCACGTTTTTACGGCCGACAATGACAAACACTCGGATCGGATTCCGACAGCACCGTTACGTGTGCGCCGAGCTGTCATTAGGTTAGGTTGAAGGAATTATCGATCCGCGATTGATCGATTTCTCGATCGAGTCTCGACGAATATATATTGAAACATAAAATACATATTACTGCTATTTATTATATATGTTTTTATATAAGCTGCTTGAATCGTAGGTAAAGATAAATTAAGATTTTTTTTATGAACAGAGAAGTGATTACATTAACATATGTCTCATTGTTATGCTTGTAATAAGAACTAAAATTTGTAATGGAAATAAATGAGATAGGCATTCTCGGATAATGCTTAATAATTATTTTGTGAATTTATATAATTTTATTTTTATTACATATATAAATTCAATAGGCCCTGTTTCTATCACCAATTATATATTATTACTTTTTAATGAGTTTTGAAACATAGTTAGCCAAAATCTTTTCAGAAATTTACTCAACGGAAAAATTTCCACTCAAAAACTATCACATACATAATATTTAATTTAAATATTCAAATATATATTTAATTTATATATATGTATATATATATATAATTAAATATGTATTTTAATATTTAAATTAAATATTATGTATGTGATAAATCATTTGTATCATTTGTATTATCAACGACATGTCGATTAATTAAAGATTTTCTGAAAGTTGTACAATTATTTCCTTTCCAAGATAATTTTTATACATGGTCTTATACAGCATGCGTTTGAAAAATGTAAAATCCGATAGAATACCCTTTTATGCAAGATATTCATTGTTAACACAAATAAGCGAACGATAGCATACTTTAAAATTAGTAGCGTATTGTAAAAAGAAGTATAATAACAAAGAATGAATGAGAGCAGCGCAGTATATCGATACATGCACATATGATTATTTTTAAGCAAATCTTCATTAAATTACAAAAAAAATATCACATTTGTAAATAAAAATCAGTAACACTCATTTAATGCATATTGCACATATAATATCAAAGATTAAATCATACAGCGTGCATATCTCAATTCTTTAATCTTGAATGATTTGTTCATTTAATTCAAAATACGAAGAATTTTTGCTTCATTCTTGTGTCTGTCGCGTGATTATCGTCTTTGTTATATATTAACATTAAAACTGTTATTAAACTTTGTTATTAAATTGTGTTTAAATTTTGTTAAATAAAAAGAAATATACATTTGAAAACCTGATTAATTTACAATTAATTTAGCTAATTCTTAGTTTTCCGATTCCATGAAAATTATTTATCATCTTCATATAACAAGAAATATTACTTAAACCATCATTATCTCTTGCAATTTCTTTTATTATTAAATGTTCCTTTTTTTATTAATTTCTTCGCCTACAGTTCTCTGTTGGGTTGTATCAACTGTATAAATTAATAGTAGCAAATTGCCATTTACTATTTTATTTTTCACGTTTAGCACGTAGGTGTATAAGTAATGTTCGTCATATTTCTAACTACAGATAATAATTACAGGCGCCCTGCGATAGGTAAACGGGTCTGTCGTATTACTTTTCATGTGTTTAATACTTTAAAACATTAAATATCAGAAAACGAATAAAACTTTGTTTTAAAATATCAACAATTTATATATTGTCATCAATAATAACAATCATATCACGAAGATTCTTATTTTTTCATCCGCTAAAAAATAGGACAAAGGGATAATAAAATCGCAAAAACAATACTCTCTAAATAAATAACATCCCTCTCGCATTCTCTTATATATTAAAATATGATCCTATAATAAAAATCATTAAAGTATTTTAGTATCGTTGTGAGACGACTGACTGTTGTAATACGACAGACCAGCTCGAATCTATATGTTGTGTGATATAAACAAAATCCACTTCGCATTTAAGCTATAAATGTCGTTAAACAAATTTTAATATTTTTAATAAAATTTATCGAGAGTATCCTATGAGACGTACCCATACAATTGAATTGTATTTTTTTTCCATTTACTTACTCTTTTTAGCTTATTCTTCACCTTCATTATCCACTGAGTGTACACGTGCAATAATAATAATAAAATAATAATTAAAATAATAATATAAAATAATAATAGCAATCGTATTAACAGTAATAATAGTAATTGCAGCAGCAGCAGTAGCAGGTAATAATAATAGTATACAGTAATAGTAGTATAGTAATCGTAATAATCTTAATAATAGTGATAGTATTAACAAGAGCAGTAGTAATAGTGACAAACGATAACGATAATAGATATAATGATAACTAATAAGAA
Source organism: Pogonomyrmex barbatus (assembly GCF_055798465.1). Taxonomy (NCBI): domain Eukaryota; kingdom Metazoa; phylum Arthropoda; class Insecta; order Hymenoptera; family Formicidae; genus Pogonomyrmex; species Pogonomyrmex barbatus. Next base: position 3,880,456 of record NW_028297114.1, on the reverse strand, counting down.
GATAATATATAGTAACGGCAATATAATAGTAATAATACAACAAAAGATAACAGTATAATAATAGAAATTGAGCGAGCGAGCGAGCGAGCGAGCGAGCGAGAGAGAGAGAGAGAGAGAGAGAGAGAGAGAGAGAGAGAGAGAGAGAGAATGATATAATTGCGACGATAATTGCGGCCAGTTTCAATAGCAATGGTAATAGTTACGATAATAACAAAAATCAGTTCATGCATAATATACAAAGTAAAGTTAATGCTGATAAAAGAATATTAATAAAAATCATAAAAATTATAATAAAATTGAAGAGGATAAAAAATGAGACGATCGTTATCACAGCACTATTATTACTGCTGCTTACTACTACTGTTACTATTATTGCAATCTATTATTATTATTATTAGAGCTATTATTATTAATACTATCATTATTATAATTGCGTTCACTGCAAACACCAACTATTACCACTGCTACTTCTACTCCTACACTACTGTTACAATGCTGTTGACAATGATCCAGCTGCTGATGATGCTAGTGATGCTAATGATCGAAGTGGTAATAGCCATCGTGGTAATGATGCTTATGATAGAACTCGATTCTTTAATACTCATATACTGTGCTAACATTATCAGTCGCTATATATTATAATATATAGAATCGCGCTTTTAAAAATATAAATACATTAGAAGTTTGTACCGGCAAAATTTCAATGTATTTACATAAAAGGTACGAATGTCAACTACATTGGTGACAACATCAATAATACATTGCAATAGCACACTATACGAGTACTGGAGAATTAAGCAATAACATAAGAGAGAAGCATTTACTACTGGTTCTTTGAGACTCCAACAATTTCTTTTCTTCGTTTTTTTTTTTTAAATATTGTATATATTGCCCGTGCTACTTGATGAGATTTCACCAAGGATTAAATTCTTTTGTAAGACGAAAGGAATTGTAGCCTCATGTCTAATTTAAGCAATCCGTGGCATCGCCGTTATGTCGATTATTCATCTCTTAATAACTTTCCTCAAATTCTTCAATACTTTAGAGAAAAAGACGAAAGGGAATTTAATCTCTTTCTAATCAATATTCTCTAAATTCATTGAAGTGTTAAATTTTTAACAAGCCTACGTGTTAAGAATGTCTCTTCCTCTAATATATGTTTCTTCACTATTCACACAAACATCACGAATACGACATGAAAAATTCTCAGAGTTCAAGGATAGTGGTCGTCAGTACGACTGGCAGTATATCATATTTTTTTTTGAAAGTTAACATTTTATCTCAACAGTGCCTGGACTTCTTTTAAAAATCAAGGCGTAATGGGCATGGCCACATTTATCTTTACTGAATAAATCTGGCAACGGTGGACTCCTGTGAATACTACTATTTATTTTCATGGGCTTTATCTTTATAACAAAGCTTTAACTGCAACGAAAGCAGAGAATATACAATCCTTTTCGTACGTTGCGATAATAGTAGTTTAGATTGCAGTTCGGTTGATCCAACATAATCTTTTTAAGCGTGAAAAGTCTCGACATTATTCGTATAGCTTTTCACGCTTCACAAGCAATACCTTATATATCTAATGATTGAAAATTCGTCGTGAATAAAGTTAGATCATGATAAATTGTGCGATAGCTATTTAAACAACAGTTTCCTATATCGTCGCATAAAGTTCATGATCTCGCCTTATCGACAAAACGACCAATATACATGGATTCTCCTTGTCGCAATACATACGAGCGACATAGTCATTGCATAAATCAGAATCGTGGATATCATCCTAATCGGTAAGTGATTCCGCTTCTTATTGTTCGAATAAACGGAGGACTTTACACCGCCGCTTGTTTTAGTCCTTTCGAATATGCTACATATGAAATTGTAATAATTGTAACTTTCCTTGGTTACTTGCACTCTTCTCTTTCCTTATGACATGATCAAGAAAACGTGCATCGTGCATTCTAGAACATGTAGTATCGTTTACCACCGACTGATCCAGATCTGGGTACAGAGAGATTACATATACATGAATATGTGTATATATATATATATATATATATATATACACATATACATATATATATATATATATATATATATATATGAGTCCGTGTAAATTTTATCTCACTTCCCACAGATACAACCTTACTAATGGGACTCCTTAACGATACAGACATATCTTTTTGTAACTTGCATTTCGATTAACTAATATTCCACTCGACGACAGCACATATTTTTCTTGAGTCAAGTTATTTCAACATTACATGACAATTTAAAATGTGTCACTTTCTCAAGCTTTTTGTAGCAGTATCAATCAGCGCTGATTAACTTGTCGCCATTCTTAAATATGTTCATGTATATTCAATATTATTACTTAATAATGGAAATGCTTAATAAACATCTGTCCGATTGCGCAAAGACAGTAAGTTTATATTGTTAGAACTAAAGAACGGGAAAGGTGTATACATATAATGTTACCTTCCTACATGTTCTTTCTTTCAATATAGTACGAAACTCAGATTTTTAACTCATCTATTTAATTGCTAATCGATTATATAAGCACGTGATTTCGTAGATGAATGAATTCCATTGTGACACTGCCGTGCTGTATTTCTCGAGAAACAGAAAAGCACGTTAGTCTTTGCCCTTATTTTTCGACGACATTATATCAAAGGTTTAATTAAAGAAAGGTGTTTTTTTCCACAAAATAGAAGAGCAAATGTGTTCACCCTCACGAATATTCACGTTCACTCGTTTTGCTGATTCACTTCTTCCTTATTGTTATCACTGTCTTGTTGATTCACATTGGGCTTGTTATTCCCAGGCTGTGTTCCAGAAGGACCATCGTTCATCTTATCGTTATGGTTGTCAGATTTGTCACTGGAATCCATTTTAACGTTTCCTAAAAAAAGAAAATGTAATTATGAATTATATCTTAATTCCATATAAGTATATAAGCAGGTTCTATCATATATTTGCATTTTGCAAACCTTGGGGTGAATAATATTGCTGCTGTATCTTCATATTACGTTGCTGCTGTTGTTGATGTAAATTCGGTCTATGGCGATTAATTTGAGTTTGTTGCTGCTGTTGCGTCGGCATACAAGCAGGCTGCTGTTGCGTAGGATTATTCGGGTTTGGACCTGGTGCAAATGGTACCACAGGTCGTTGTATTGGAGGTGGATAACGCTGTTGTGACGGTTGAATACCAGCTCGAGGCGGCATACCCATTCCACGTACATTCTGTTGTAAAACCTGTAGATTAATACATAAAGCTATATTGTCTTATTTTTCATCTGTAAAACAGATGAAAATTAATTTTGTTTTAATATTCTAAATATTTTTTTCTTACAAAATGGAATTTTAAATATAAACTTATGTAAAATATTTAATTTAATGTAGACATAACATTTAGGTCTTCTTATTTTTTATGACAAAATTTACATATATATTATATAGAATAAAAGAGAGAAATTCTTTAATTATAAATATGCATATTATTTTATTACTAAGTCTATTATTTTATTTTTAATAATATTTAAAATATTTATGTATTTATACAAATTTATCTCTTTAAAATAATTAATATTTCTTGAAAGATACATATTCTAATTCTTGTATTAATTTTTTATTATTTAAAAAAATAAGATAAATTTACATAAATACAAAATCTTGCAGTTTAATGTAAAATAATATGTGATATTATAATATATTCTTAATATGATATAAATGATATTTCATTATATTTCAATATTTCAAGAGATAAATCAAAAAACTGAAAATAAAATATTGTATCAAATATATAAAATGAATTGTTCAAACAACATTATTTTCTGACTTATAATATATTTTTAAAAACAATGTTCAAGATACTCATTATAATACACATGATGTAATATACTTTAAACATATATTAATTATTACATTATAGAAGAAGGAAATTCAAATTTTTCTTTATTGATTTAAAATAAAATCTCAATAAATATTTATATAACACTCTTAAGCTTTAGATTCTCTTGAGATATTGTCATATAAAAATCTTGTATATGTTCAACTTGAAATACATGCATAATATTTAAATGAAATAATTTTAATGAATGGTACATACGTAGTTATTGTAGCTGCTTACCAGAGCAGACTGACTAACGCCCTGATATTGTTGATACTTGTGATGTTGTGTAGGACTTGGTTGTGGTTGTTGTGATGAAGATTGCTGTTTGCAATTTCTTGATTTAGGTGATGGTATTTGAGGAGCTATAATTAAAACATTAATATAATTACATTATATAAACATTTTATATAATACAGTTAAAAAAATATATATAATTTCTTTCATAATTTAAATAAAATTTTTAATAAGTTATTTGTTTATTTCAATTACTTTTTAAAATAACAAACTTACTTGAGCTAAAAACCGATGCAAGCACATCTTGCTGGTTTCCTGATGGACTCTTTAACTGTCTGGGCTGTTCTTGCGGTTGGTGCTTACTGAGAAATGTGGGAGCTGCATTTCCTGGACCTGGCAAACCACCAGTGGGATTGCGAAACTGTTGAGCTGCCGCGGCTATTTGTAATCCTGAACCGGATAAGAAGCTGGGACCATAATTTTGTAGACCGACAGGAGTTGCACTACCAGTTGCCAGACTTTGGCTATGCTGACCAAATCCTTGTAGACCATAATGAGTTCCAGTTTGTTGAGTAGCACCACCAGATTGATAGAAGCCTGTTTGCGATCCAGGAAATACATCTAAAAATATATTACAATATTAATGTTAAGAATATTTCATAAATCGATTTGCGCAATATGTAAATTCTTGATAAAATTCTTGTCATTTACCGGCAGATGTAGCGCTGTAATAACTGTTGGATGCTTGTACGTTTGGACCAGGTCTTTGTACTAATTGCGAATTACTCATGTAACTACCGCTAACACCGAGCACTTGATTTGGATCATATGGTATATAAGCCAACTGAAAAAAAAGATAACTTTTTATCAGTATATTTTATATTATTGGATTTGTTATAACAAAAGGTAAAAGTTTATAATATAAAATCGCACTTGATTAGGTTGAGCAGACGGAGTCTGGAAATGCGGAGCTTTAGTTCCAATTGCCCCAATTGGTTGGGACGATGGTTTGACGCTCGCCGACATTAGAGAGTTTGATGATGAACTGATTAACACCGTATTTGGATTATTACTGAGCTGCTGATTTTGTCCGAAGGGCGGAGCAGCTGCCGCGGTCTAAGAGAAATTAATGATTGAATCAATTTCATTATAAATATGTGTTAGAACAGTAATAGATACTTTTAGATTGTAATATACTGCAAATAGTTCCATCAGAAATTCATATGAGACGTTATAAAAAAAAATTAGAATTTACGTACAATACGATACTGAGACAAATTGCTTTGGTACATCTCTGGCGTGGGAGCATTCGGTGCATGAGGTGGCGGCGGTGGAGGTTGCTGCAAGTACACGTTTTGTTGGCTGAACGAGCTTTGGAGGGACGGAGCATATGGCGCATACTGCGTAAACGGTGATCGACTCTGATCCAATTGAAACGCTCCGTATAAACCGCCGGCTTGAGCTGGTAATTGTCCCGAGCCTGTATTGAATAACACCGCAGGCGGCGACGGTATAGCCGACATGCCACCGTATTGTGCCGCTTGTGAACCAGGATATTGCGGAAATTCCTGAAAACAAGAAAAGAGATCGTTTCTTTTAATATTCAGTTCCTTATCAATCAATTTTTGAAATAACAAAATAATAACAGTAAGAATGCAACGCACCTGATAGTTAATATGCGAGGGTTGTCCCGTAGAATTGAACGGAGGTGGACTTAGGGGACCTTGGAGACTAACGGGAGGATGGCCAATAGGACTTTGACCAGCTCCGATCGGACTTGGTCCAGGCACAGTAGATCCTGGTTGTGTACCACTGCTTCCCGAAGACTGTTGCTGCGGCTTCACCTGCGGGGGAACCAGCTGCGCATCAGGCAAAGAGTCAGCGTTTTCCCACAAGGGACATTGTGTTTCAATATTTAATTGTTACATATATCACGTCAACAGATATTCTCGACTAGCATTCGTTAGTTTGAAAATCGTTTTTAAATCTTTGAAAATCTGGTGAAAATGAAATAGGTTTGTTACATCATAGTAATCATGCATTGCTTTATATTTAATAATAGAAAAGCCGTAATAATGATAGTGAATAATGATAATAGTAACAAATAACGGTAATATTATCTATAATAAATATGGTTATAACATATATTGGTAATAATAAAAATAATCTATTAAATCGATATTGATTATTAATAAGTGGCTGACCGAGTAATCTTTTGGCTAAAGGTATAGCCACTTACCTTTTTCATTTTCACCACACTTACTAGATAAAATTTTTCAAACGAGAAAGAAAAGTAAAGCAATTAATGACAGTAACAATGCAAGTAACAAACATTGGAGAAACTTTAATAACGTGATTTCTATTGCATGCATAATAACATGACATATGAAAAAGTATTTGCGAAATGATTTCTCACCTTGCACACATTTGTAGATGTTGTGATTTCATTTTTTATATTGCTCTGATTGTATTGTTGGTGAGGACTGTAACTATCATCGACGTCGCCGCTTTCGAACGCCTGTGGAAAGCTAGTAGCGCTACTGACTACACCAGTACCATCCTCGTGTTCGACCACCGTCGGCATTGGTGGCGCATTTTCCCAAACTTTCTTTACAGATGCGATTTTAAGATTGAGCTCCGCGGTCGACGGCGATATCGTGCTCTGGCCACCAGCCATATGCATGGAACGTGCCATGCCCAAACTCTTGCTCTTATCTTCCGTCAATTGTGAAAGATCAGAGTCAAAGGTGAAGTCCAATTTCATATCAGCATTGTCTTCGTTCTTGTTGAAAGACAAAGGCATTTGGATGGGTTCTTGATTCTTGTCTTTGATCAGATCGTTCGGTTTATTGGAAAACGCGACGGAAAGCGTTGGCTGCTGATGCTGCTGGACTTGACTGCCTTCCTCCTCCATTTCCGCACGCTTTTCGGCTCGTTGTTGCGTCTTGATATGATTCGAAAACTTCGATTTAACTGCCAGGTCCGTCGGTCCACTCGTTTTGGTAGTCTTCGAGTAATTCGTATTTTCGAAGATTAAAGTCTGTACGGGAGGCGAAGACACATCGGACACGTTCTTTTCCGTCAGAGTTTCCTTCAGATTTTTCCCCGTTTTCTCGCCGCTCGGAGAATTTCGTTGGCTGCTATGTCCAGAGTTGGCTTCGTTGCCTTCGTGGCTGTGGTCATTCTGTGCCGTTAAACCAGACATCAATTGGATGTCGGTAGGAACCGCGGATGGAGAATTCGAACGCAACTGGCTTGTGAAAGGCTTATCCCAAGCGTTGACTGTTGGGGGAGGTGCAGGACTATTCGAAGAGTCCTTAGTGTAGTTATTGCCCGAGCTATTCAGTTTGTTCATATCGCTCGCGTCGGTTACGCACATTTGTTGTTGCTGTTGTTGTTTCACTAAACGTTGGAAACGCGGCGCGAGTCTTGGATTTCGAGAATTTCGACTATCGTACTTCTGTGGGATGTTCGCCGGTTGAGGGATATTCTGTCCAAGTAAGGGTGGTATATTTTGCACTTGCTGCAAAACTTGCTGCGACCCGTTCGACTTCGATTTCGAACGATCACGTTCACGCTCCTTCTCCTTGTCTCTCTTAATAGGTTTCGCTTCCTCCTTCTGATTGTGCCTGGACTCTTTCACGTTTTTCTTTGAACGTACTTCTTGGAAACCGTCAGCGTCTACCTTATCTTCTACTGCAACATTTGTAGCATCTTCGGTACAGCTGTTTGTTTCGATCTCCGAGTCCATTAGCTTTTTGTCTTTCGTCTGAGACTTCTTGTTAAGATCATTCAGCGCTTGATTCACCAGATTCGGATCGCTGAGCTTGATCTCATCGATACGATTAACCATGCTATCTTTGTTATTTGGTTTATTTGTGACCGCGCCACTGTTAGTGGAGCTTTGACTTCTGGATCTTCCTCCGTTCTGTATTTGCGTATTTTGCATTAGAGGCGGTATGCCGTCAGTGTGATTCTTCTGAGTGCTAAATCCAGCATTCTGCAGATTCCGTTTTTCCGCTCCTGGGGCTCGTGACGTCGGATTGGAAGACTTGGGATTTTTCTCGCGTTGCTCTCTAGTATTTGCCGATTGCTCGCCTCTACGGGAATGCACGTTCGTGCCGATAGCATTCTGGTTCACAGATTGAATAGCTCGCCCACCAAAATGCTTGTTGCGACTGTTACGAGACTCTTTATGATCATCTATGTGCTCCTCGCTGTTTTCCGATGTGGTTTCCCAATCTTCGTTACCCACGTCTGACTGAGGCTGTTTCGACAGATTGCCGCTGCTGCCGCGTGAACGGGCTTCGCGGTTATCTCTTCCCTAAATTAAAAAATTAAAAAAAAAAAAAAAAAAAAAAGATATAAGATACATTTATTTGATAAATTGTGACTAGTACAATAAATTAATTAATATAAAATATTAATTTCGAGCTTGAACTCTTCACTTGTTATTTATTTTATATTTTAGTACTTATTATTCCTTTTTTAAATTAATAAAAAAATAAATAAAAAAATGTATTAATAAATTTAAAACTGTAGTGTCTGTATATAACAAAATGTGATTATACGTACTCTTCTACTTCCACTACGAGTTCTCTTAGAACGTGACTCTTCTTTTCGCATTTGTATTTTTTGGGATGGGACATTGGTGACTTGACTCGCATGATTCGTTTCTTGCTTGTTACCAGACTGAGGAGTTTGTTGACTCGGAGACTTATTACGTCTGCCCGTAATACCTAAAGTAAGTGCCTGTTGCTTCGCGATTATCTTGTCATCGGCAGATTCAACTGGCGCGGATTGCAATAGACTTGCTTCTTTTTCTGAAGTCGGAGTCGGCGGATTTTGCCGACCGGCATTTTGTTGCTGATGCTTCTCGTCCGTATTACGTTCCGACGAGAACGGACTCTTGCTGGATGGAGGCCCGTAGCCTTCCATGCGACTACCCGTAGCCGTATTCCGAATACGGAAACCGCCTCTGCCACGACGAGATGGCTCGCCTGATGGTGCAAAAGCCTCATGGCTGGGCTTTCCATCATACGTTCTTTTCTCGCTGCGTGCCTGAGGATACTCAGTACCTCGCTTGTCATCTCGCCTCGATACCTCGCGATTGCGCTCCTCCTTTTCAACCTTTTGTGACGGTTTTGGAGAGCGAGCCGATCGCTTATCTTCTTTTCCAGACTCGGTAGAGCCGGATATCTCATCAGCGCTGTTCTCGGAATCAGTGTGCCCATATGAACCGCTCTTAGTAGACATTCCAGATTTACCAGCGGATCGTGGTCCACCCCTTCGTCCTCTGGATTCCGGGCCACGCCAACCGCGAGTATAAACGCTGAAAGTTCCTCCCCACTGACGTCCACCGCGAGATTCTCGGATTCTAGAATTGGAGCCACTGCTACTCGTTCTATTGCGCGTACTCTTTTCTCTCTTCTCATCCTTAGCTTGCTCTTTGGCATCTTCCGTAACGGGTTCCTCCCTCTTCTCCAAGACGGACTTATCCAATAAGCTCTGTTTAATTTCATCGTTTTCCTTGCTGTCTTTAACGACTTCAGCTATTTTTTCCTCTTCTTTTTCAAAAGTCGGTGATATCGCATCAGCCCATGCCTTCGGAGAATTATCACCTCTCTCAATTTGTCTACTTTCCGGAGTACGTTCCGTTTTCCTATTCCACACATCCGTATCCTTTTTCGTTTCTACGACATTTTCTTTCGGTTGATCTTTCTTTTCTTGAAGATCAGAACTACCTCTTTTCAGTTGAGTCAAACTGCGCTTCTCATTCTTCAATTCATCCGCTTCAATTTTCTCTTTAGTAACTGGACCAGGCGGTTGCCTTCTATCTCTCTCCCTTTCTCTAGTTTCTTCGTGATACAAATCTCGTTTCTTTTCCTCGTAATCTGATACTTCGTTTACCCAAGAAGTACAGTCTCGTAATTTATGCAATTCATCATCGCGTAAAGACGTTTTCGATTCTCTGGAGGTGCGACTATCACGTGAGTCTGGTCTCTGCGGACGTTCGTTACGCTCCTCCTTCGGTGCATCACGACGATTTTCAAGTTGTCTGTCCTGTCCCACGTTGCGTTCTTCACGCCACTCCGGATTCTCAGAGCGCTCTCTTTGCTCGCGTTCTCGCTCGTCGAAAGAATCCTAAAAATAAAATTGAAATGTTTTCAAAATTAGTTACAGAATAATAATAACATAATCGAAATAATCCGATAAACATAAATATTAAATTTATCGCACACAAATTGACCTTGTTTCATATTTTTACCTTTGAGTAATTGTCATAATCCTTTTTGTCTTTGTCACGTACATCTCTCACATCTCGAGCATCACGGCTGGTAGGACGAGAATCTTTGACATCGCGACCGTCTCGATTGTCTCGAGTATCACGACTGTCACGGGTATCTCGGTTGTCCCGATTATCTTTCGAGTCTAAAATCTCCTTCGGGTCTCGTTCTTTATCATCAAAATGTCTCTCGCGTTCCCACGAATCGCGAGAATGCCTGTCATCATATTCATAATCTCTGAAATTACGGCTGTATTCGTCATAATAACCACCTGGTTTGCGACTATCGTAGGACCGATGCGAGGAATGCCGATAACGATCTTCTCTTGATGATGGTGCACCACCGCGATGGTCTCGTGACGGAGGTCTTTCATCATCCAATGGTGCCGATGCATCCGAGTCGGTTCTGCTACGTCGTTGTGATGGCAAAGATTGCTTCATACCACTATCTACTAATACAAATTCCATTTAGTATGCAGTTTTATAATGCAGTTTTTTAATATTTTAGTACAATAAAATAGTGATTGAATAAACTTTCTAAAAATATTATATTAATAATCATTTATATTTAAAATCAAATGTTAGCCAACATCAAATTTTTTAACCAAACTAAGAATTCATATATTTTATACAATTCACAATATTATATTTTATACAAATTAATAATTAATTATGAAAAGACTAACGCGTGAGAATGTAATCATATACACCTCGTTTTTGAGATTCAATAAATAAAAATGATAAGTAAAAGAATATGAAATAAATGTAACACATTGGAATATTTAAATATAAGAATTGTTATCATATTCACTTTATATTATATGCTGTTAAAATAGTAAAAAATTATAATAATTATTTTTGTTACAATAAAAATGTTATTATTAAAATAATTCTAATAGTAAAGTAACCTATAAAAACTTACTCAATGAATTGTAATTATGAAGCCATCTACCAGGATCGTATTGTTGAGAGAACGGCACAGACTGAGAAGCAGGCCTTTCCGCATTCGGTGAAATCCGATTAAAATTCGCACTACTTCTCTCTGCCTGCTGCTTTTGAAACCTAGGGGGCAAATTATTTTGAAAGTGTCGAGAGAACGCCGGTTGTTCGCGATCTCTCGAGTCTCTTTGATCACGATCGCGATCGCGTTCCCTTTCGCGTTCGCTACGCACTGTATCTTGCTGTCGTAAGAAAGACTGTCGATCGCTCTGACGAAAGTCCGTCAGTCCTTGATCTCTGCCTTCTCTTAAATTGTCGCGAGTGTCACGACAGATACTTATATTTGCCATAATCTTCTCATCTTTTCCTTCGGACGAAGTACGAGAACGTTCTCTTTCTCTGCTTTCGCGTTCCCTGTTCTCCTTCTCCCTCTCCCACTCGGGTATAGGAAGAGGTACAGGCGGAACACTGATCAAGCTTTTGGACTCGCCAGATTGCGCGCGTTCCTCATCCTTATGTTTCGCCTGCTTCTCTTTCATCTTTTGTTCCAAGTCTTGTAATTTCTTAGCTGCCGCTTGCTTCGTTGATTCTTGGAAACGTTTCTCCTCTTCTTCCTTGCGTAAACGTGCACGCTCGACAACGGACGCAACTTCGACTTTAATTCTACGTCTTTCGTTCCACGTCTCGTCGTCCTCGACACCTGTTTATAACATAGACAAATGAATTAGATGTAACTTAAATAAATCGTTGCACTTTGTATTTTGTAATTTTCTAATAAAAGTATCATTACCTCTCAAAGAATGTACAGAGTGCAATTGCGATTGACTGGCGTAGCCAGCACTTGCACCATTCGATCCACGATAATCACGATTCATAGGTTGAGTCCAAGGACGATGCGGCGGATCGCGGAGTTCCTTCGAGTCTCGATTATCTCGAGGTTTCTCCTTTTCTTCTGCAATGTTATCATCGCCCTTTTTCTCTTTAATATCTTTTTTCTCATCATTTTTCGATGATTCTGGTTCAGGTTCGTCATCGCTAAAGGCCAATTTTTGGTTATAATCAATATCATCGTGCGCAGCCCATCCTGCATCACGGGAAATATCATCCATACGAGTAAGGTCTTCCTCCTTGATGATGGGTCTAGTCAGAATTTCTTCCTCAGCCACGCGTTCGCGTTGAGGAGGTGGGAATCGATCCAAAGGATGATTAAATCTAGGTCGAGGAGTGTTGGATCCAGAATTTGATGTAATATGCGAAGAAAATCCAGCAGGAAAATTTGATCTATACATCTAAAAAAATGTACAACACATTTTGTTACGCAAGTCCAAAAGAAAAGATCTATATAAAATTGGATTTGTAATAATAAACTCACAAATGGCGGGATAATTCCCCGGTAGTGATGCATGTTTGGCCCAATCTGGGAACTGGAAGAAGGCGCAGAACCTTGATTGTTTACAGAATTATGCTGGCCTCCCGGGCCCGCGCCCATGTTGGGCGATTGGCCCAAGTTCTGCCGCCCTCCACCGGGTCCCTCCTGGATATGTCCTCCTGAAACAGGTATATTTAAAGGGAGGCCCTGGCCCGCCGGAGTATTCCCATTTCCTGGACCAGCTGATGTTACTGGTACTGCGCCACTTGCCGTACGACTTCCGCCTTGAATCCAACTTCCTTCGGCTACAAAGATTCAGTTGCAGATAATCTATATACTATAGATTACATTATACTAGAAATATTAAAATAAAGAAAAAAACTCACTCTGCGGACGCAAGCTTGGACCTGGACCATATTGCGCATTTAACTCTCGATTCGATTGCTGTTGATTTCCCGGTATTCCACCTATGCAATTTATTTATTGTATTAGAGGCAAAAATAAATAAATAATTATACATTGCCTACAATTCCGATGCGCTTATGATACATAATAACAGTAATATCAACTGATGAAAGAATGAAGATTTAGCAAGATAATAGTATGATAGACAAAATACATGCTCGCACACAATTGTGCATAAAACTTTTTCACGTATATATAACATGCTTTACAGAGATAGTGTCAAGAATCTAACAAAAAAAAGTAATACAAAAGATAAAATATCTAATTATTCACATAATTTCATCTAAAATAAATGTAAAAATAAATGTAAATAACACGACTCGATAGAACTAGTATCAATTTCATATTACATAAGCATATAATAATCTTAGTTACAATATATATATATATTTGCGCGCGCGTGTGTGTAAATACAAACATAATTAAGAAGTTTTTACAAATACTTCGAATTAAATTTATATATCTTTTTATTTATCTCTCCCATATATATTGTAATATAATTAAAAACTTTTAATTATTTTATAATATATAAAATAATATTGTAACATATATTTAAGATCGATCAAATAATATTTATAAATATTTTAAGTTTTATTTTTACTTTGAATATATTTCCGCCATATAAATCTGAATAAATTATAATAATTCTGTTATAATTATATATATAATAATGTTTGCAAATAATGTAATATTGTTTAAATCATATTTCTGCATATAAACGCATATAAACTTATTCAAGAAAAATGTTAAGCAAATGTAAATATTTTGTACAACAGAATATAATGTCATAATATAATGCATTTTATGGTGCAATTTTAAAAATATGAAGAATTGAGAGTAGGATAACCCAAGCTGTTAAAAAAAAGATTCATTGAATTAAAAGGACAAAAACTATACGTCTCTTAACATTATGTACCTATCTCGATTGCTTATGCATATTCTTCTTTTTAATTAAGATAATAAATTATAAAAAATGACATATGAGATTTGGTACATATTGTAGTGCTATCTAATTTTCTACAAACGTATATAATGCAAATTAACATTTATATAATCAATATATTCTAATCCTAATACTATATCTAAAATTTTAATGTAATTAATGCACACTTAAATATTTTTTTTAATATAGTCATGAATTATATCTTTACTACTATCAATAACGTTAAATATATGAACTATTCCACAAAGAAAAAATTATATATAAATAAATAAAAAATTAGTTTTATGTAGAAATTTTTATTTTTAAAATATATATATATTAGTCAAATATCTTATTAAAGTTTCAAAAATATAACAAAGTATAAGATATTTTTTTTAAATGTTTATATATACATATATATAATTAAAATAATTTTCAAATTTCTTTCGTGGAATAGCGAATAATATAGAAATAGGAATAAAAGTTAGATACAATTTATATAAAAATTCATTTACTAAATAATAAATATATTTCTCTTAAGTAAAGATTACTGTAGAATAAGAATCTTGAAAGATGATATAATATCGTTGCAATTAAGATAAACAAATATTTTTATTTAATTTCTAAATATATTTTTATAATTTTATCAATATGTCACTATTTGTATACTGTTTCTAGAAAAATACTCTAATCACAAAATTTCGTAAGATATCACCGACAAAAAAGATATTAATAAGATAAACAAACTGTATTCTTACATGATTTTCGTTATATAATTCAACATTTCAAAGTTAAAGATTATCTTTTGATCTTTTTAATACGTTTAATACGTATATTTTATCATCACTATCTATTAAAACATATGCAAATGGGTAGTCTTCATGAAACATCCAATGTGTAAACTACTTCTTAAAGCACGATTTACTAGATCCACTATTGGCCTGATATAAAATCAAGAATCCGTATGCAATGCGCATTCTTGTACATATCTGCTGCAATTTTCATGATCAACAGATTTATTTACATTAATGTACGCAGCTTCCATCTTGCTCATAATCGAATAAATTTAATTGAAACGCAATGTTAAAAAAAAAGCTATCATGGGGAGAAGCACAGAGAGCACTACTGACAAAGAGACAAAAACTTGAATCTAACAGCAACAGGCAAGCAGTACCCCACCTGAGTGGTTGTGGGAATACGGCTGTTGCTGTAGTAACGAGTGATGGACCGCGACTGAGATTGCATTGGATGTTGTTGAGGACTGTTGAGTCTGGCTCTGAGTGGAGACGGAGGCGGACGGCTGTCCACTGAGACTGGGAAACTCGTGTTGGAACTGCGGGGACTGGTGGGCGAGGAAACTTAGTCCAAGGGCACCTCTTCCCCCTTTCGCGCCCCCCACGAGCCCCGCGTAACCAACCACTGCTGCCACAATGGGCGTACCTATCAATTAATTGCACCACCCAAACGACACCACTCCGCTTATACTTATACTCATGCCCAACGTCCAGAAATGGATATTAAAAGGATAAAGACTACATATCGCAAATATTAGATGGACAAGAGCAGTTACTGTTACATCCCGCATATATCATAACACATTATCTTAAAATTTAGTAAAGTCCTTTATCAATCCAACTCTGGACATCTGTCCAATGTTTCATGATATGTTACGTGCGTTTATATTACAATAATTTGCTTCAAATAAATACTATATATGGAGCATCATTATGATAATATACCAACGTTATATATTAATATATATATAATGAATTCATATTGTGTAAATAGTATAATGTATCAATTACATTAACTCTCAACTGTCTGATGTTATCGATCAGAACACATAGAATTAATATATAACTATATATATAATATATATTAATTTATATATAACCAATAATTATAATATATACAGAAATAATTTTACACACGCCGCTCCGCCTACGTTCTTACACACTCCCTTTTCGTAGAGGGAGACGGCAACAGATACCTACATGTGAAAAAGTAAAACCTTTCTCTGTCTTGCAATCGCGATTAATCTTGTATTATTAGAAATTTTTAAAAAACTTTTAAAACCTTTTAAATATTATTTCACTTTAAGCATACACGCTTGCTTTTGAATAATTACAAGTGTATTAATGGAACGGAAAATGTGAAAAATAAGAAAAAAGTAAGTAACTTAAAGTCCTTAATATCTTATATTAATTGATATTACGCATACATGCTAATAATGCTAACATATGTTTCTGCACATACCGTCTCCTGATCTGCTCATGATCGCGCTCCATGATGATTTGTTGTTTGCTTGATCCAAAAAAGAAGCTTGTGACGCATTTTGTTGTGTCGGCAGTAAAGAATGTAGGGATGTTGAAACAGTGGTCCCTGCTGCGCATTGTGCTGTTGAAGAGACAGTCTGCAAAGAAACATTTTAAATTTACTATATATCTTAAATTTTTTTAATATAATATATAATAAATAAAATAGAACATCTTTTTGGCATATTATTATTTTTATTATCATAAGGCGTTCACAGAAATATAGAGAATATAATAATTGTTTTTCTCTCATATAATCATCAGAATTAATCTATGATAAATAGAAGCAGTAAGAAAAAGAAAAATATGATAAATTAGAATATGAAATAATGAAATGTTAATATTAACTATAATTATTACTAATTATTACTAATGATTTTATAAAGAAAACAATTGAATGATAACTTACAGTAGTATTATCTAATGAAGTTGCTACTGTGGTGGTAGTAGTAGTGGTCGACGATGTCGAATCCTTAGTAGTAGCCCAACCACTTCCTCCACTTGGCACAAGACTGACAGCTGGATCACTGCTGCTGGTTTCACTTTTTAAACTGGGCAAATTAGCTGGAGGACGCCGTGCCGAAGGCACCTTTCCAAGACTTTGCATTCCATGTTTGCGAGGTAATGTATTTTTTTGTTGATGTGGCTCCAAAGATTCACCCTATGTGAAAATATCAGTTAGAAATATTTAGCTAGTAAATTGCTTTGCACTAAATAATAACTTGTAGTAAACAATAACTTTTCTTTCAATGGCAAAAATATAAAATAATATTAATTTATACAGATAAATATTAAAATTTGTTCAAATACTGTTTTATTTATACATATAACAATCATCATATATTGATGTAATATTAAAATATTGATGTAATATTCATAAAAGACTGATAAAATGAAGAATAATTATTTCGAATTTAGTTTTATTTAAGTTTTATTTGGTTTTATCTAATTATCTAAATTTTAAGATAAGAGATATTTGTAAACAAAAGCATCTCTCGGAAGATTAATAAGAAAAAGTAATAAAATGTTGGCCAACTCACCCTACTCACCCGGTACAAGCTATTGATATCTAATGATTGAAACTTGGATTTTCCTTTCTCCCCCTTCGACACAATCCCTGACAGAGTAGACATGCTGTCTGCACGCAACCATTTAGTACCAATCAGACCCAAAAGAACGAACCCTTTGTCTGTAAAGACAAAGTTATTTAAACGTTCCTTTCTCACTATTAATGTCTCAATTATTCATAAATTGTTTTTATCTTTATTTTCTTTAAACTAATAATAATTCAATTGTAATCTGAAAAAAATCACATTTAAAAGAATTGCAGTTAGAGACATATGCAGTTAATCTAACTATATACCTAAAAGATTTTTCTTGGATCATATCTTTCAAATTTAAATAGATATTCATATAGGATACATTCCATTTGGCATTTACAACGTTGATGGCATCATTTGTCTTTGTTTAATATTCAGTAACAGCAAAGACAAAATGATTCTAAGCGTTGTCAAATAGAATGCACTTTATATAATACTATGTTTAACGATAAAAAAAAATTTAAAAAGCTATCAGACATATATGTCCATTCTACAGTGTTTATTCGGCACAATCAAGAGAAAATTACATGTTGTAACACGTGATATATAACGTAATAATTGTGATACCTTGAGTCCTTTATCAAAGAGCTCTTAAATGCCTCACTACCTATCAACTTCCTAGCAGCGCAACGTCACCGATTCGCCTCGGCAATGCGCGAGAGTGGCGTGGAGGAGTTTGTAAAGCGTATCCGAGTGTCCCGCACATCGGCGGAAGAAACGGCAGAGGCGGCGCGATCCGAGGGAAAGCTTTTGTCTGTAGCGGCGATAAAAACGACGCAAAGTAAAAGCGACGAAAATAACTCGACTTATTGCCTCGTACGAATCTGTACCCCCGTGCTCGGCGGGGGCGGCCGCGAGGAGTAGGTGCGGGCCCTTGGGCCGTGTGCGTCGCGACGTCAAGGATCGACGCGACGGCTCAAAACAACGGGACGTTCAACGTGTCGCGATCAGTCGGCTCGTCGAGTCGCACGATGTTTTGGGATCTCGAGTTTTCACCACGCACTGAACCGTCGACGGTTTCGCCGCGATAACGGTACCCTGTGTCGAAGAAAGCGAAGATGCTGGCGAGACGAACGGGGGGTACCAGGCAAAAGAGAGGCGAGGGAGAAAAGAAGGGAGGGAGGGAGCGGAAGGAGAGAAGAGAAAGAGAGGTGTCGGATACAGCGGAGGCTATCCACATAGAAAGGACTTCGCGGTGACGGTGGGCGACGATGATGGATCCCGGGGAAAAAATACGTACTTACCTTGGTCCGTCCAAATGGGTTACCAATTCACAACAGGGTTAACTCCCAGTGAAATTAGATTAATGCGCGGATCGCCACGGATTACCACCTACGACGACGACGGCACCGCGCCTAGCTGGAGGACGCAGAGTACTCTTTTTCTACCAATTCGTCCCAAGATGGCGAATGCGCGACTCTCTCGGGCCCTTCCTCCGCCGCGATCAATACAATTACGTCACGCTCGCCGAGGAGAACGCCGTTCTCACAGACGCGCAACTCGTCGGCGGGTTCCCGTCCCGCTGCCCGCACACGACAGCAACGCGCACAAGAATTCACACTTCGCGATTACGAATCAATTCCGTGGTCCACGATGACGTGCGTCAAACTGCGCGATGCGTAGGTTACAGCTTTGCGGAAACGGAGCGTGCCCCGGGGAAAATCACGGAATCGCTATTTCCGCTACGCCACTGTCTACGTTGTGCGTGCGGCAGGAAAGTAAACGCACGCAACGGAAAGCGGAAGACAACTCCCGCGCCTCGTGGCCACCAGGTGGCGCTGCTTGGCGCGAATTCTTTTCCCATACCGCCGGGATCAAGCGCGCGATGCCGCGCTATATTCAAAAACTTTCGGACACGAGGAAGAAATAAAAAAGAAAACAAAGAAATGTAAAGAATTAGGAATAAAAAAATTTTAATAAAAAATAAATTAATAAAAAGACACATTAGTATTTCCTTGATCGTGAATTGAAATAATCTCCTATATATAGAAATTAATTCTCTACGTTTAACTTTTACTTTCTTAACTTTTCGATTATATTTGAAATTCTTATTTTTTTGTCAAAGCAAACGGGAATTCTTATTGCTTACAATTTCCTGACATTTCACGAAAACGCAAATATTCTTGTATATATTTTCTTTCAAGTTCGTGGAAATCTTTCCGAGTTTCGTCAACTTCTAATATATTGTTTTGACCCAATATTATGATAATTAATATTATAAAATAATATAGAAATAATAATATAGAAATAATATAGATATAATATTTTGTAATATCAATCTTTCTCTCTCTCTCTCTCTCTCTCTCTCTCACACACACACACACACACGCACACACACACGCACACACACACACGCACACACACACGCACACACACACATTCTTTGGTGGTCAATGATCATACGGATGCTATTTGACTTCGGAATAGAAACGCGCGTCGCGAGTGCAACCTATAATTACACTTTCTGCACTTCCACTTCTCTCTCGTTTGAACATGCGAAAACATTGAGAAAAGTGCTGCATGTTCTGGAAAGAAGCCTCGTATATTATGAGGCGTAATCTTCAAAACGGTGAAATTATTTTCAATTGATTTTTCTTTTTTCAATCGAATACAAAGTACATTGTGAAAACATACTATGAAAAATGGTGAATATATTATTTATAGCATCTCCGCTTGTTTGTATTCGCATGATTATTGATGTCATCTCTTTTTTTTTAGAGCGTTACATTACATACGGACGTTGGTGACATCAAAATAGAATTATTTTGCGAAATGTGCCCGAAAACATGCGAGGTATAGTTCGGTTTCCACGTAGTGAACAATGTTGTGATACTGCAGTTACTTACTAAGTAACGTCTAACCTGCAATGTTTAGCGTTTGCAACTTTGAAGCTGCTTTCTCATACAACTTAGTAAAGCTAGTTTTTACCCTCTCTCCATCAATTTTCAATGAATATAGCGAACTAGTGAAAGCACGCTGGAAAGTTTTACATTGTCCAACTAATAGCGAAGTAATGCTAGAAAAGTTGCCAGTGAAAGACTAAAAGAGAAATTATTAAAAATATAGATATTTATTACAATTTTAAAATTATGGAAAATGATTATTATGATTATTTATGATTTTATTAAATAATTATGATTATACATAATTTTATTTATGATTATTTATGATCTTTTAAAATGGGCGTTATCCACTTTTTCTTTTTGTATGATTTTTTCTTTCTCAATAAATATATTATAATCAGTATAGTGATTTTTAACTTTGTTTTTTAACTTTTCAATACTACTTTTCATTGAGGTAAAGTAGGAGTAAAAGCTTTGCTTCGCTGCATGAAATTGCACCTTTGGATTTTATTATAATTATGTTTAAAACTTCATTACAGTATTGAAAATCTATAGTTCACATATACTATATGTAAGTGCTAATAATAAATTTTGGAACACAGCCTTTGTAATTTTTAAGGGCAGTGTTATCATTATGTATTATTATATGTATTATTATGTATTATTATATGTATTATTATTATATATATATATATATATATATATAAAACTTTTCTGCCATATATATATTACAACTATGTAACAACAGTGTCATTAAGAATTTCAAAATATGCCTATTTGGCTATATTCAAAGACAATGAATATGCAATTATTAAATAAATACTTACTATTATTAATATAATTAATATAATTTTAAATTTATCATGGATCCAACTCCATTTACAGATAATAATTATTAAGTGTTTTTCTATTAAATATTATTTCCTGCCCTTCCTTTATTCTATAATAACAATTTTGTTATCATTAATGTATGATTATATAATTATTTTGTGATATTTTATTTGTCCAAAAATTTGTATATATGCATTATGACGCATGTATTGTAAATAATTACAGAAGGAATATATAATATATAATATAATTTTTGTGACACTATGTATCAACATTCTTATTTCAGAATTTTCTTGCACTCTGTGCTAGTGGATATTATGACAATTGCTTGTTCCATCGAAACATAAAAGGTTTTATTGTCCAAACTGGAGATCCTACTAATACTGGTAAAGGAGGAACCTCCATATGGAATCGCAAATTTGAGGATGAATTTAAAGAAGAGTTAAAGCATAATGCGAGGGGCCTCGTCTCCATGGCTAACAATGGTCCTAATACAAATGGCAGTCAATTTTTTATAACTTATGCACCACAATCACACTTAGATTTAAAATATACATTATTTGGAAAGTAAGTTTGATTTCTTTTATATAGTTTTTGCTGTGCAATAAAGTGCAAAATTATAATAATTTTTTATTGGGTTTCTGTTTACCTAGAGTCATTGATGGTTCGGAAACTTTGGAACAATTGGAAAAATTACCAGTGAATCCTAAGAATTACAAACCGCTTGCAGAAATCAGGATAAATAATGTAACTATACATGCTAACCCATTAGCAGGATAAGTTTAAGGGATAAAATGAACTTTTTACTATTCATCATAGTAACACAAGTAATTTGTATTATTCTATCAATATATAAAAAGAAATGAAAAAATATGAAATATTCGTAATTATTAAGTTATACATATAATTGTCCTTTACAGATTTAGAGTAAAAAAAAATAATATTGATAAATATTTTTATATCGTATATACACCTGATAATCTTTTGTTCTGTGGGTCGAATGGACTCTGGAGATACATCTTTGCGGGATATCTTTTTCTTCTCGCTTCGATTTGGTAAGTGCCCGTTTCTAAAAATTCCTTTGTAACATTTTGTCCATTTGGAGCTATGATGTATCTGAATAACAAAAAAATGAACACACAAATATAAATAATATGTAATTATTTATATTTTTATTATTGATTATCTATATTTTACTTACGCCAATCCAATACCATTTTTAAAAGTATATCCACGTTCAGCTCTTCTTAAATAACCAACTAATTGACTGTTTCTATAAACGCTCTCCATACCCCATAAAGGTACATCGCTATAATTAAATATTTATTTTTTTGCATGATCAACATGTGTTTGAAATATTGATAATTTGATCAGAGTCAAATGCATCGCGAAAAGATGTACTTACTCATTTGTATGTAAATGTACCAGTCTTTTCTTTATTCCATTTTTACGACATTGTTCAACAATTGTTTTTCCTAAGTATTTGCCGTTTTTGCGGCAGACAATTTCTAAAGCCGCTTCTATCGGATTATCGTCCGTTCTTAAATCTGTACCCCAAAGATGATAACCTGATAAACGAATTAATTATTATGAGTTAGTACAGATTAAAATAATATCATATAATAATCAACAATAATAGCAAAAAATAATCAACAATTTTTGCTATACCTTTTTCACAACTTAAACTATAGAGCGCTCTAAAGCCGGCTAGTTTCATATCATATTTTTTACCACATTCCATTAAAGCTTTATAAACTTTTTCGCATGAGCTTCTCGGTATATGTAATTCGAAACCAAGTTCCCCTACGAAGCTAAGTCTGAATATGTGTACTAATTCATCCTCTATTCGTATCAATTTTGAAGTTGAAAATGGAAATGATTTATTGGAGAGATCATCCTCGATTAACATTCGAAGAACTTGGCGGCTATAATAACGGATGATACATGAGATATGAGATGTATTTTTGTAACATTTATATATTTGTATTTGCATTTAATTTTGATACCTGTTTGGACCTTGAATCGATAAAATTCCTATCTGTTCTGTCACATTGTGCACAGTTACATTAAAACCTTTATCTCTTATTACTTTACTGATATGCGCCCAAGTATGATATGATGACATGCCTCCACTTACTAAAATTAAAAATAGGAATATTAATAACGTGAGATTGAAATTTTAAATGCAATGTATGAAAAATATAAAAGGTATGAGGACGTACCTACGTAAAATGCTTTTCCCTTAAATATGGGATCGACTAATCCACCTGAGCCAGATTCTAGACCAGTGACAGTGCAGTCGCCTTCTGTACCTCCTTTTTTATTCAACATACAAGTGTATACAGTTCTGTTAATTTCTCGATCTACTCGAGCTGTAAATATATAATCTACCGCTTTTTTTGCGTCTGGACCACATAAGTAATGTTTTCCGAAATACGACATGTCAAATAAGGCAACGTTATTTCTGCATGCAAGTGCTTCTTCCCGTATCTGTACATAAACAATTATCGAATTGATATTTTTTCTTGATATAAAAACATTTTATGTGACATTCAGTCAGAAAAAAAACTTACAATATTATCGTGCGGTGGAAAATTAAATGTACGTTCTGTTTTTAATATATCAGCATATGTGTTATTTGTATTTTTTGGAATATCATAATAGCCATCATAATCATAAGGTAAAACTGGAGCTATTTTGTTATCCGGTAGGAACCATCCTGGACGTTCCCATCCCTGTCGTTCTTCCATAACTGCACCTTCATTAACGAGGAACTAAAAGATAGTATATAAATATAAAAGTATATAATATAAAAGTCAAAAAGAGGGAATTTGGAAGTTTAAAGAATCGAAGTTTAAATTAACGTAAAGCATACATTGTGGAAAGGATCTGTCTTCAAATTTCTGCCACTCAAATGTTCGTCATGTGAAAAACGAATATCGTAATTTTTTGCATAGGCTTCATGGCTTCGCTCATTCACCCAAACTGAATTTTTTCTTTGTTCTGGTATATACCTATGGATAAAATATACAAAGATTTTAGTTGTATATAGTGATGGAATAATGCATCCTACTTGCCATATTGCTGACTCCTTTCTCTCTCTCATTTTTTTATATTGATAAAAATATAAATAAAAATATAAAACATATTGTATGAAATAATAATTGATAAATCTAAAAATTAATTAGTTAAGTAGATATAACTTTTAATATCTATTTTATTCTAATAAAATTAATTTTAACTTCAATTTAATATACTTTTTTTTATTCTAAGAATAAAAAAAAAAATAAAAAGTAAATTAAACTGAGATCAAAATTAATAGACATTAGTAGAAATGGACTAATAAGATTTTATTACCGTCTTATATCCTGATTGAACATGTGTCTGTCCGGTCGTCCATTAATTATCCATAATGCTATTTGTTCTCCACAACCACCTCCAAACATCATTCCGGCACTATTATATCCGCAAGAATAATAAAGACCTGTGCAGCGTGGATCTTCACCTTTTAGACATTGTTGCATTTAAAATTTAATATTCCTATGTCACGTAATCGATCATAAATTAATGCTTAAATTTTGTACCCATAATAGGTCTATGATCAGGAGTGAAACTTTCTGGGCCGCAGACGGTCGTTCTTATCCCAGTATTCGCCAAAGCGGGCATTAATCGATTCATGGCTTCTACGTGGGTATTGAATACGTCCCAATTCAACTCATACAGACTAAAGGAAAAATCTTCCGGCGGCTTTACAATATATATCATTTGAGTCAAACAGTACGTAAATAAACAATAGCAATTATCTTGTAGATATTACAGATATTATATATTTATTTACAGTATATATTTTTTTTATACCCAACTAAATTTAATCTTACATTTAACATGTACAATATAACTTACAAATTTCAATATGATAGGATTTGGCTCATATCCTCCGATGTTTATATTTCCACCTTGCACTCGAAAGTAGATATTAAAATCAGGATCTCGAACGTTTGGCAACCCTCGTACGTTCATCGGTTCAGTAACGATGTATGCGTGTTTCATTGGCACCAATGGAATATCCAATCCTATCATTCGTGTTATTGTTCCAGACCATGCTCCCGCCGCATTTAATATAACGTTGGTTTTTATAATACCATGAGGCGTTTTCACTCCGCGAACTGTTTTATGACCATCAGTATCTTCGATGAGAATTTTAGTGACAGGACAATCCTCGATGATCTTAAAGAATTATATTCATTTAGCTCAGTTTAGCAATTAACAGTAATTTTTTTTATATTGTATCATTATCGAGCAAATAACTCTTAATTTATAGAATTTGTTCTATTATTAACTTATAGAATTTAGATATAAAATTAGTTTTATTATTATGTAAATATGTACTGTAGAAATTTGATAATAGTAAAAAAAATGCTAATGAAAAAAATGTATACCTTGCAGCCGTTTTTTTCTGCTGATTTTGTTAATGCATTTACTAACATGGCAGGATCTATAGTACCATCCGCTGAACAGTATACTGCAGCCAAAAATGAATTTTTATCCAAAAGAGGAAATTTTTCTTTTGTCTCGACCGGATCAATCATATGTGCATCAATATCAAAATTCTTACAGCTAGTAGTTAATCTTTCATAATCGGTCACTCGCTCCTACGAAAAACAATGAATATTTATTCATCAAAACAATAGAAGCATATCAATTGAACAGAGATATTTAAACTCACGGGAGAATGAGCAATGTAAAGTCCACCGTTATTTATCCATCCTGGATTTATGCCTGTTTCTTCTTGCAAAGATGAATAAAGCATCCGCGAAGCTTTTAGTAACTCCGTCTCTATGTCGCATAGACCACGAAAATTCCACACGAGGCCTGCCGTATGCCATGTTGTGCCAGATATAAGCTTAGATTTTTCCAAAAGCACTGCGTTGACACCACGTTTTCCTAACTGATAAAGTGCATTGCAACCAGCACTGCCACCACCTATCACAATAATTTTTATCGAACATATCAATAAACATAAATCTATATATATAAATATTGATTAATATTTAATTAAGATTTTATTACGTTCTAGTATTATGTACAAAAATACATTGCCAAAAAATGTGAATTTTAATATATACGTATAAATAGATAGATAGAATAATCAATTTTTATTTAATTTTTACTATACGTTTGATTACATTTTTCTTTACAGGTCTAAACTTACCTATTATCACAACGTCTGCATTGCTAGGTACATCAATGTTCTTCGCCTCGTTCTCTTTGAACGTAGTAACCGCTCGTTTATTTCTAAGACCCCATTTAGGTAACTGAAATGAAATGAAATGAAAAGAAATATTAAATATGATATATTTTTATTTTCTTACGGAAATAAAATTATTTTCTTTATGATAGATTATTTCATACTAATTCCAGATCAAATGTATACCTTGTTCCTTGCAAGACGAAACATTTCGTATGCTTCGCAGAGTCAGCTTGTGTGCAATTGTAATATTAGTGCAGATTGAACTACAATCTCCCAGTTCACAGACCGCACCGTATCACACGACTATTCTGCTAGTGGTTCATTCTTTACAATTACGCGCTGTTTATAACATATACATACATTATCAAAAAAACTTTCCAATGCATATTTTTCAACGCTCACTTCTCTTTTACCCGTGATATCAGTCCACGCTCGCGTGCATCGCGCGTTCGTTTGAGAAAATGCTGCTTCCGTGCAGCACACAGAATAAAAAAAAAAAGATTACGAACGACGTCAATCGCAGAGTAACACAAACATTACTCAATTGCATACTTTAAATGAGAAAAACAATATTTAAAAGAGAGGGATAAGTATAAAGAGCTATGTAGTTGCTCAAGTATGCTCATTCTGTTATCTATGTTTCCTTTTTTTTTCTTTAATTTTGCAATGTGTTGTTATACTTATTATTATATACTAAAAATATCTGATATTTTGCTGTGTTGACACATAATGATAATAAGCGATAGAGAAATTAATTTCGTCATAAGATTAGTCCTTACCAGTTCTTATCAAATAAAACTAGAAATATCGTATATTATTAGAAATTATTTAAAAAAAAAAATGTTAACATGAGATTGATATTCTGAAAAAAATGTATGTAAATCAACAAATAAAAAAAAATTAAGAAAAAAATCGTATCTAAATCTAATATCGTAAACTATATATTTTTGATAAAATTAAATTGATTCACATTAGCTATTTACTTTCTAAGAAAATAATTTTCCTCGTTGCTAATGTAGACTCTGAAGAACAGTTATCACTGACAATGACCCTTGTGAAAGCTTTACCCTCTACAGATTTATATATAAATAGATAGATACATATATCTAGAATTTTATTGTTTGATTATAGAACAATGCAACACTTTTTTGACCTTGATATTATATCAAGACATTTCACAAGATTGAGAAATGCATTGCCGATTAATTATGTGCTAAGTTATATGTCTTATTATCAAAAAATTATCAAAAAATAATTTGGTAAATGTGTAAAGAAAAATATCCGATGACATTGCAATGCTTCTTATCTACAAATTTGATTATTTATTAAAATAACAAGACTAATGGTTTTCGCTACATATCAACTATTTTATGTATGATTGAAATATGTTATTTAAAAATATAAATTATAGGTTATTTAAAAATCATATAGAATATATAACATTATTTTCTGCTTTGTAAATCGTAATGTATTTCTAAGATATATTTCGAAATGCATAACGACGTTATACAAACTATTTTTTAAAGACTAACAGTTTCGACGTTAGACTAAAAACACTAAAAAATTACGGAATTAAGTAATTGAATATTCGATATTCGTCTACAAAGTAAATAATATTTCCGACTAAAAAAGGAATCTGGATGGAAAAGGACTCTTAATCTTATTGATTTATTTACTCTGTTATTAACATCTACTATACAATAAACTGGTCGTGCTACAAAAGCAGTACATGTAATTAAGTATTTTAGCATAATGCGTGGTATATATATATATATATATATATATATATATATATATAAATATATTGTGTAAGAAAAATAGGATATTTTTTGGAGAATCTGTGAACACATCTTGAAAGAAGTCGAAGAACGAAATGCCACTTCAAACACAAATAACCATTTCACATAATGAATTATTTAAAGCGAAGTGTGTTCCTCGCTCGCTAAACTATCTGTATCTTCAGTATCGGAATTGGTTGCAGCTTGTACTCGAGCGTATTCGTCGGTGTCGATACTTTTACAAAAATGAATTGCATACTTCAGTTTTTGTTGTAGAACTGCTTTGCACGAATATCGCGGCATTTTTAAAAGGAAAAAGCAAGTGTAGCTTTCAGGAAGAAACTGGTCCGGTGGGTTGTACTTATCCATTACCTAAAAAATGAAATAAAAATAAAAAATAAATAAAAATGGTGCAGTGGTGGATAATTAAATTTTAGTATTTCTCTTGATTTAATATTTCTCAAAGAAAAAGATGGCAATTGCTTACTTGTAAAACAAAGTCTCTGCCTCTAAAATCTGCGATTGTGCGCGGTAAACGTGTTCTGCCCCAAACGAAACGTAGGAAAAGCGATCGTTCTTGATTGGAAAATTCATCCATGACTTCCCAGAACCATTGAACAAGTGGTGCAATCGCTTCAATACCTACAAAATAAAAGATAGCTTTTTTATTTAAAAATTGACAATACATAATTATTTTAAATTTGCAGTAGAGCACATACCTTTATATGTTGCAACAGATTTTAATAAATTAAGCGGTATATCTGGACTACCGCAAACCATCGTTTCGAGTTCAGCACCACTAAACAATGCCAATAAGGGCACAGGAACGACTTTTGATAAGCCTTCTCGTACAGCTGCTACTTGAGCATCAAATTCATGTAATCTATAATCTAATGCCAATCTTACATATTCATGTCTATTTTCTGGTGTTATTTTTAAATATCTGAAAAATTAAATTAAATAATTTTATAAAAATAAACTTTTTAATTTATCAATTCTCTCTAAAGACATCAGATTTAGAAAAAAAATATTTTCTATAATAAATATATATGGAATATGTATCAGATAATGAATAATACATTGTAAAAAGTTAATGCAAATACATAAAAAAATTAATGCAATACCTATTGGATAATGCCACATCGTGTCCTGCAGCGGATGGCGTGGAAAATGGCATTTCTAATGTCTGAAAGACTTTTTCATCAGGATCCATGTCCCTAATACAAAGTAAACCAGGAACATAATCCCTGTCGACTTCCGTCAAATCCGCAGGTGTCAGAGGTATTCCGGCAAGTTGTTTCCAAACTGGTTCGGCTAAATTTAAACTCAATGGACTACCTGTTCGTATAGCAATCCCCATTAAAATGCCTAAGAATTGAAACATGTTCATATGTAATTGTGAGTCGGCCATGGGGTTTAACAAGAAACAGTCTCGATTTGTGCCATTATCTTCACGACCATTTGGTGTAGGTATAAATAGCGGCAAGGAACCATTTTGCAATTCATCACACATCTCTGCTATACTCTCACTGTATCCACCGCCGCAATCATCGACACTTTCCCCTAGAAATAACACAAACATTAATGATTTTACATAATCTAATGAGAAATCACAATTATATCTAAAGAGAATACATACCCACGAATTTTACTTTCCATATCCTATGAGGTAGAAACAATACATCTTGTGTTAAGAGGGACATTTTCGATACCATTTGGCCAAAAACAGACTTGATACCGTCTGGTCCAGCTAATCCGCCTTTGGCTCTAGCTCTTTTCACTTGAATTCTATTTAATTCGATCACAGGTCCATGTTGGCGATCTCTGACCATTGTGGCTTGAATAACTTTGCGAAATGTCGCTTCCTTTATACTGTACACTAACATAGGAGCTAACTTGCTCAGCCCAATATGCCCAGTGATCGGGAACATAGCCAAAGCAGGGCACAAAAGTTCCGCGAAATGATGGAGTAATACTAGTCTGTTGCGCAATACAGAATACGATAGATCTTTAACTAGATCGTATTCCATAGGCGTAGATGCCGGCATTCTGCTTTGCGTAGCTTTTGCAGTACTCCAAGCTAGTGTATGCGCACTGCCGCAGGCCACTCTCGTAATTTTCTTGCCTTGTAACGCATGTACCAGTCTTGGTCTATAAAGCGCACTCGTGGTGCCATCGCCGAGCTGGCCCTCGTCGTTGTCGCCCCACGTGAAAACCTCTCCTTTGTCGGAACATGCGACGCAATGTAACGAACCCGTTGCTATCGAAATGATCTTCTTCCCTTGTAATGCGGCTACCTTACGTGGTCTACGTACATGGTCATCTGTGCCATGACCTAAACGATGATAATCGCCTTTACCCCTGCAAATAAATAAAGAAATAAAAAATGTAAAAAGGAATTAAAGAAGATAATTTACTACGAATAAATAAAAGAAATATATATATATATATATATATATATATAAAAGAAATATGTAAAAATGTATGTATAGTATTATTACCAGGTATAAATCGCTCCGGATCTCGTTAAAGCAACCGAAAATTGACTACCGCATTCGACTTTGATTACGCCGAGTCCGGCTAGAGAATCTATCTTAAGTGGAACTTTACATCCGTCACTTCCACCTCTACCTAACTTTCCATAATCTCCGTCGCCCCAACTCCATACGTTGTCATCATCGGTTACGCAGAGTGTTTGCGCATCGCCACTTCCGCAAGCTACGTCGATTACTTTGTAATCTTGCAAAGCTTCTACTGCCTTTGGTCGTAATTGATCATCACTGTCGCCATGGCCGAGACGTCCGTAACGTCCTACAATCAATTATATCTTTTACAATACAAAATTATACTTTCAATTCACATAATATTCTCTAGTTAAACATTTAATAATTATTAAATTCCGAAATTAAATATTTTAATGTTTTACTAGCTCCTAATCGTATTTTACCTTTCCCCCATGTGTACAGCCATCCAGCGCTTGTAATAGCGGCGCTATGATGACCACCACAAGCTATATCTACGATTTCTATGCCGAGTAAATCTTCGATCAATTTTGGCCGGTCGTACGACACCTTATTACCATGTCCTAGTTTGCCATCGTCGCCTTCACCCCAGGAATATACATGACCTTCCGAACTCAGAGCGAGGCAATGCTTGCCTCCTGAACTAACGGCCACCTTTTTGATGAATACGTGTTGTATCGATTCCAATAATGTTGGGATCATAACTGAATCGGTTCCTCCTATTCCGAGGCGTCCTGCAGCTCCATAGCCTGCAAAGTCTCGCCTTAAGACTTGATACGAGTCACGCAACAATTCTTCAAGAAAATTATTCCATCTTACCAGTGGAATAGACTTTTCCATCAGCAGTTACAGCAAACAAAGTCTGTTCACCGCCAGCCAATTGAATTGGTCTGAGCGCAGACAGACTTTCGCAGGGTGCAGGCAGTTTGACCTTTGGACCCTCCAGACCTCCGAGTTGGCCTCTATGATTATGACCCCATCCATAAATCGCGCCTGATCCGTCCCACGATAGCGTCCAGTCTTCCGGACGACGATTCAGCCATTGCAGTAATTGTTCGTCATGTCCCTGCTTAAATACATTGTGATTCTCATGATCTTTTGTATAGTCGGCATCTCCATCCATTGCCATCTCGTTCAACTGTTTTGTGACCTCATGGCAGAAAGCCTTTGGCAAAGCAGTACGGTCGACAAGCGATTTCGCCACACGTGCAGCGAGACAATACCTTCGGAACCAGGACCACTTGTGCACCTCGGAGCAGAATTGCATTCCGTCCAGCTCCAGATCGCACGCAAGCGCCACGAGAACTTTGAAAAAGTCGCTGTGCATCAATTGCTTACCACCTCTAACCAGAGGATCCTCATACGCATACTGTCTCAAAAGCGCTTGTGGCAGAGAACTAAGTAGAGACGAAAGTGCCACTTCGGGTCTTATACCCGGCCCGTTTGTGTACACCACCTGTAATTTTCTCAATGCCCACATCCTCTGCTGTGCGGACAGAGTGCTTAATTGACTGCATTGTCCCAGAGCGGTAGCCAATCGTGAAGCGACGTTCCTATCGGAGTTTATCAGGCTGTTGTCCATGAGGAGATGTTCGGCTAGAGCTATAGTCGGCTGCGACAGCACCGCTCTGTCAGAACCCAACTCGTACGGCGCTGTTTTCGCCACGATTGGATAAACTGTAAATTTCCAGCCCCAGCCGTTGACGGATCCGTCCGAGCAGAATCGCCACCTCAGTTCGTCTCCTTGGATTTTGATCTCCGGGCCCCACTCGGTCCACTCTCTACCAGATCTGACTGCCACTACTCGGCCACTTCCGTCCATGATCGTAAGCGGATCGTGCCGCTTCTCCGTGGAACATTGCCGGTCGAATTCCACCCGAAGTGCCTCCGCGCCAGGTATCTTCACGTGGCCGGTCAATGTGGTGTCATCTATGTAAGGATGCGGGGTTTCTTGCACCACGGGTTGTGGTGTATTGTTGACACAGTTGCTGTTCGCCGCAGTGTCCTCTAGCTCCGTCACACATAATTCCAGCAACATGCTACCGATAGAACTGTTAATCTTTCCTAAAGCGATTAATACCGATGATATTGTTTCTTTGGCCGATGCGCAAACTCTGTTAGCTACCGCCAGCTTCAACAGGTCCACCAAGACTCTCGCATCATCTTCTGTTAACGCTGATGTAAATTCGTCCAAACCAGAAGCTGTCGCGCCGTCCTCACCCACCACCTGTGCGTTGGATGTTAGAGTGGCAGCTATAACACTCATCGCACTCGTCGACATCCTCGAGGCACGAGAGGACAGACTGGCGGAGCTGGACATAGACATGGCTAACATAGCTAACGGATAATCTTCAGACTCGGGAGTCATCTTAGGGCTAGTGGTTACATTGACTGCTTCAGCAACGTTCGCTGGAGCCTCTCCTCCGCCTTGCGCGATATCACCGACATTCTGATAAACCGCGTGTTCGGTACTCGATGTCATAGTTCCTTCTGGTGGTATCGCGTCCGTCGTTGGTGCTATCGACGCGTTCTTCACCGACGCACAGCCGCTCAGCATCGAGTGACTCTGCAAAGCCGTCACTATCGTCGCTCGTGCTTGCATAATAAGAAGAGCGTTAATCACATGCTGCAAAGCCTGTTGTTTAGCGACGTTACTCTCCAACGAGAGTATTATACTGGCAAGCGATGGTCTCGTAGCGACGGCGTCACTAGTTGCAACAACGACACCGTTCTGCTCCGGTGTATTATTCAGACCAAGACACATTTGGCCCAATGGATCCCTTGCCGTCGGGAACGTGACTGGGTCTTGATTGCCGTTGCTGGGCTGATCGACCAATACCCAAGCTATGCTGTGACTCGAGCCGCAGGATACCCTATTCACTCTCGCGTCCTCCAGCTCATGCACTAATGATGGTTTTCTGTTGACACTCGTCGTACCATTGCCTTGTTGTCCATGATCGTTATCACCCCAGGCATACACCTGGCCGGTATCGGTCACTGCGAGACAATGCAACGCGCCAACAGCCACATGAATAATTTTCTTGCCCCGAAGACCTTCAACTAGTGTAGGCTTTCTAACATGATGATCGTTACCGTGACCTAAACGAAAATAATCGCCCTTTCCCCACGTCCATACTTCACCATACTTCGTTAAAGCAAGAGAAAACTGTGCGCCGCATTCCACTTGTACGACACCTAAGCCGTTCAATCGATCTACCAATAAGGGTGTGTAACAACCGTCGCTTCCACCTCGGCCGAGCTTGCCGAAATCACCATCGCCCCAAGAATACACGCAACCATCAGTGGTCAAAGCCATAGTTTGCGCATCTCTGCTACCACAGGCTACTTGAACGACTCTCTGTCCGACTAAAGCTTGCACTAATTTTGGTCTTGTTTGCGTGATAGTGTCTCCATGGCCCAGCCTACCATACTCGCCTAAGCCCCAAGTGTATAGCTCGCCATTGCTTGCGATGGCCGCCGAATGCCCTGATCCACAAGCGATGTCTCGGATTCTCTTCGATTTCAATGTCTCGATGAGCTTCGGTTTATCCAGCGAAACACAATTTCCATGCCCCAGTTTGCCATCCTCACCTTCACCCCACGAGAACACTTTACCGTCTTGAGTGAGTGCCAGGGCATGCTTTCCACCAGAATGTACCGCCACTTTCTTGATCACGAATTGACTCAGAAAAGGAATGGGCTTCGGCTCACACACATTGTTATCATCCCCTAGACCTAGCCTGCCATTCGTTCCCTCTCCGCAAGCGTACAGCTTACCCTCTTGACTAACGATAAAAAGAGTCTTGCTTCCTCCAGCTATGTGAATAGGTTTTAATTTTGAAAGAACCTCGCTGTATATTGGTAGCTTGATTTTAGATCCTTTCAGCCCTCCTAATTGATCTTTATCATTTAAACCCCAAACATAAACGGCCGATTGTTGAGGTGGTGTATCCATGCAACGCTGTATCGCCACTTGTTCCTGCAAAACTTCCCAGTCAGATGCAAGGAAGGAGACCGAGGTTGTCAACTGATTCTCAAACATATTCTGACAACCAATTATGCGCAAACCATGTATCTTGCAATCTATACCGCCATTTCGACATTGTTTTATCGCTATTTCTACACAAGGGTAATATTCTTTCATATCTTGAAGCAGTGTAACGCTAGTGTCCGAATAACGTATTGTTATCATTCTTAATTCCATTAAATTAGTAAAGGAGTCTCCTACGTTGACCGCTATCACGGAAGGCATGTAACTACTGTCCTGCGGATTGACGATGATTTTCAAAGAGTGTATCAAGATACCAGGCAACATTTCCAGGCGAATCCAATGTTTACCCTGCGATCCACAACTTTGCCAATATTTCCCGGATCCATCTACCAAACGTGTCGCCCAGTTTTCTCGCGAAGATACGCTCAAGGTTCTGATGCACTTCGACCAATCGTCGATCAAACATGATTCTGATAAATCTTGCCTGTGGTATCTGCCTGGCTTACCGGCATAAACAGCCGCGGAACCGGGTTCCGCAATTCTATTGAAACCGTGTCGGTGCAACCGCTTAGTGTAGAAGCAATTTTCGCACAGATTATAATTATCGCAGTACTTGCACTTGAATCTCGGGCCGGAAATCGGTGATAAGCAACACGAGTTACAAATCACGGAATGATGACAAGACGGTACTTTCTCCATCTCGGCGACGCAGCCGGTCCAACCGTGCTGCTGCGGAAAATCTACGGATACATTCTTGCCGTTATTAGTTATTGCTGTGACTACTCCGACACAATGATGAGTTACAGATCCCCAATTGTACTTCGGTTCAATCACCGATGCTTTAACTCTAACTTTATCCCCGACCTTCAATGCGGGTGGTGGACCTGGCAAGGATGGCGGGTAGCCAAGTAATTCTATGTGAATAAAACGCACCCAGTATGTGCCGCCCTTGCGTTGCCATGCAACTTGCGCGTTCAAATCGTGCAAATTCTCCGCGTCGATCTTCACTACCTGGCCGACGTCGCCGTACTCCACTTCTTCATAACTCTTACAGCATCGTACCAGCATGCCTGGGACCACGTTGTCGCGCACATAAATCGCATATTCATCGACCGATAGAAAATCTGAGCGTTTCATGTAGGTCGGTGGTGCACCACCATTCACAGCACCCTCTTGCCCGGATGGAGAATCATCTAGATCCTCACTAATCGAATCGTCACTACCATCTGTCAGTCCCTCCAAGCTAGACAGGGTCTCGGTATCGCTGAGAGCGGCGTCTGGATTTTCCAACAGCCAGCCTACCACACTTTCCGCCGTTACGCTACCTTGCTCGGCGACGCTCATGCTTTTGATTGCTAATTCGACACTTTTCTTGTGAAAACCCATTTCGACTAGCTGAGCTACCAAAGGATTCGCAGGCGTCGCCGCTGAACTTCTCCTCGCCGCTGTGTTACCTTTACAATGTCTTTTCTGACTCGACGTTAAGGAGACCAATGAACAGTCGGATGTAGGAGTAATGGGATCTGAAGTCATGCCAATTCGTTGGATAGGTGTGTGCCTTAATTCGGAAACTAAATATTGAGAGACTGCTAAGGCGGCTTCCTCTAATTCTCCACGCTTAAATATCGGTTTCAATGGTTGCGGTTTCGTGGCGCGCAACAACAATTCCTGTAAAAGCGTACAAGTACGTCTGTCTTCATCATTGACTTCATTAGTTAATGGATATTTCAAAATCTTTCGCAATTTCGATTGGTAGGCGAGCATGGCTTTTCCGGCGTTCAAAGCAGCAAGTTGCTGTTGCTGGCTTCGTAATATCGAGGCGTTGACGGTGCCAGCAATGACGGGCATGCTGCCTGATCGTTTATCCATACAAGCGATACCTAAAAGCAGATTAGCCCAGACAGATATGAGCATCTCTGTTAAAGGCATTCTTTCCAATTGAAATTTCTCATTGACGCGTTTCACCATGTGGAACGGTACTATTTTCCGTATCCCATTGCCATTCCATAGTTGCATAACGATTTTCGAGTGTTTTGTGAATCTACAGACTGTGCCTATCTCACCGTCAGAATTCACTAAACCGCCAATTCTTATTCTGTTATCCAAACCACCGATGACAACGAGAGTCGCCATGACAGTCCGTTGAATGAACAGACCATTTTCACCGCCGTTTTCGTTCATCTGTATGTGAAATAGCGGACTATCATTCCAAAGATCCACTGTCAACGCCAATTTCGTGGAGAGAAATCTATTTATAGCTTCGTTCCAACCAGGCAGAGAATGCAAAAATCTGATTAACCATATTAATTCCTCAGCTACGGTGGAACTATATGATGCGGTCAAGGACATGCGACATTTATTCGAATGAAGCTCAGAACCGGCAGCAATGTCGCACGTGAGAGCCACTTGACCCAGAATCCCGAAGGACTTCTCCAAGAATTGCATCATGTCGCTCAGATTTGTCTCCATTCCCCACGAAGGTAAAACAGCTGCTAGTAGTTTCATAATCATAATTTGCTTCTCGAGACAGGGCTTAGCTTCATCGACAACAATGCTTAGAAGGAGGTTGAGCCAAGTCTGTGAACTCAAAGACTTGCACAATCCCGTCGATTTTGCGATCGCTCTCAGAAGACTAAAAGTAGCCCAAGTTTCGTGATGCTGCTTCGCTAATTGAACATGCGTGGTAGACTCGCCGGATTTATTCGCAGTCGATATTATGCCATGCAGAGTGGAAGTAAGAATTTTGATGGATACCATGGATACTTTATCCGCTTCCACGCCACAAGAAAGTAAAATTATTCGTAGCAAATTCGTCGATGCTGATTTGAGACACGTAGTTGGGTGTAGATCTTCCCCGCGGAAACCGGAACTCTCCATTCTATTTCCATCGAGCGAAGTATCGCTGTCAGTTTCATCGCTGTCGTCATCAGGAGGCGTCGGTGGATCGGCCAGCTTTAAATCGTATTTACCCTCCTTACCCATGCGATACGAATTCGTCGCACCGTTATCCCACTGAACTCTTATCCATCCATCTTCACCGAGTTCACCGATTACTCTACCTACGCCAGGCGGAGGACCATCTTGATCGCCCCATTTCCAATCAGCTCCTCGCATAACCCGAGTGCCAACTTTCATCAATGCCGCCAGTTCCATTCCGCTGAGCTGAACAGTCGGCGGCTTATTCTTTTGAAGAGTATCTTCGTAAATCGTCGTAATTTCGGTCTTTACTTTCGGCGCCTCGTCATCTCCACCTTGCTGTCCTTGTCCCTCGCCGCCTTCACAGAAATTTGCCGACGATGGTCCGATTTGTCTCAGTAAAGTCAAAATGCTCGACAACAGGCCTGAATTAACTAACAGTCCGATCTCGTTGGCATTTTGATAATTGGTTAGCATACCAAGGATAGTTAGCAGGAATCTCGCTCTCGGTAATTTGCGTAACCAAGTATAAGTACCTTGATTCAAACTGCTTTTTCCGCTGACCTTTTGCTTGTTCGGCAACTCTGCTTGAACGACATACATCCGTAAAGCTTGTACTGCCCATGAGATCACCTCGGCTTCAGCCAAAATAACTTTGGATTTTTGATACGGAGTCGTTAACTGTATATTATACAAACAATGCGTAATTCCATTGCTAAGGGATTTATTTTCGTAGGTCAAGCCGAGCCAACCGTTAAGCAAGGAGTATTTCACCGATGGTATCAAATAGTCTCTCTTCAATAATTCCCGCATCATCGATATACCCTGTTCCCGCACACGTGCACGTTGCATCTGACAGTACATAGCACGGCGCAACGTCTCGACATCCCCACCAATGCCGTCGTTAATGACGAATTCAATGATACTCGTCATCAAGCCATTGTAGTCGGCATTAGCCCATTGCATCGGCCCGCATCGAATTTTCTCAGTCATTTGCATAATTTTGTTCTTTATATCCGTTATATCTTCAAGTTTCGTAGAGGAGGAAGTCGTGGCAGTCAGACCTTCTTTGGAGGAGGACGTTGTATCACCATCCGGTTTGTTTTTCGTTTTGGCATTTTGTATCGACGCGTTTAAAATATCCTCTGGTTTACCACCGCCGCCGGATGCATCTTTGTTCTTACGTATGTCCGCTAAAACCATGCGAGCGGCTTTCTTGAATCTAGGGACGGTATATAATAGTTTCAAATCCTCGAGTCCTTTAACTTCGTAACTCATCGCGGACCTGATCTCGTACAAGAGAAATCTGCATCTCTCCTGCGCAGGCGCGCAAACTTCCTTATAACTACGATTCTGTTGCTGTCTAATCCGCACCAAGTTCCACTTTGTCTGATAAATCGCTCGCGCCATGTCGGCCAACGTATTGCTCAGTCTCGCGCTGTTAACAGTCTTTAATTCCTGCTCTGCTAACGCGAGTGCTTGCTGTCCCAAGCCAAGATGTTTTATAATCACAGCCATCAAAACACGGCTGATTTCCTCAACTGGATGATCGCCGCAAAAATCAGCGTGAGAGAATAAATTGTTGGCCTTAGAATATCTGTCGACTATCGTTAAGAATGCTCGTACGTGGCTATCGTCGGTTTTATGTGCTTCCGCTAACGCATGTATAAACGCGATTGTTCGATCGTCATGTTCCTTTTGCTGCTCGTTCTTTGCGTGCACCGGGAGCGGCGGTTCTGTGGGTGAATTAGCAGCGGTCGACGTATTGCTTCTCGCTTCATCCTTCTCCTCCTCATACGGATTTGGTGGTTGTAGGACTTGCAAGCCACCCCGTAAGAAATTCGCAGTGAGCCAAATGCCAGCTTCTTCCTCCGCCGATTGAAGCATCAAACTCTGTCGCATTCGGTAGGCGTGCAAGCCTAGCAAAAATCCCAGAGCTCTTTCTGTATCCAGAAGGGACGAACAGACATCAGTCACTTCGATCGTGATCCGTGCGTTCTCGTCGGGCTCGGCTTGGCAATAATGACCGACGAAACAGGAATCCATCATGCCCCGCGGTGGCGATAACTGATCGTACAATGCGCTACATTGCGTCATCGCTGAAGTTTCGTCCCGGCCAACAACGTACCGCTGCAGCACTTCGAATGGAGACCAAGAGCCATCGTTTCTGATGTCCTGCACGTCGTAAACGTTGTTATTCACTACTACCCAAAGACCACCGTCACGATTGTGATTCTCCAAGTCCGCCCAACGTATCAGTGAAGGCTCCTCCTGGATGGATATCTTATTTCCATGCAACGGCGCGATGATCCCCGGCCAGGACAAATCATCTGCTTCATTCTTTTCCATAGTCGGAGCTAATTTCACAAAATGGTCCAATGAATCCAGAATCGGTGCGATCACTTCCATCCAGTTCATGTCGATGAGCAACATAGAATAATCTACTTGCAACAATATCAAACAAGTTACTAGCTCGGAAAGTAAGACGTTGATTATGTCGCTTTTCAGGACGGTGGCAATTGAGATGAAATCTTTAACGGAGCGGCCGCCTATCTCAGCCGCTAGTGGCAGTATCTCGGTGGAGTGATCGCAAATCTGCGCGATGTACTTCTTCAGCAGCGACTCCGCGCCCATCATTTCCTGATCGTGCAGATCCTCCGTGCGAGACTTGCGCGTGATACACTCATACACTTGCGCGATCAGTAACCGTTGGAAACGCAGCAGCAGATTCAGGCTGGGTGAATTGTCGAATCTTCGAAGATGTTCGTTCCGATCTGCCTGCTGCGATGAGCCTTGCTGTAATCTGGATTGCGTAATGCACGTTCCATTTCTGATTAATTGCTGTATTAGCTGAAGCAGAGAGATAGTCGTAATGTTCTTCCCGGAATTAAAACCATCTTTCATACCCTGTCGCATTTCGGTTTTCGCTTTGACGACGTTCGACGTACCTATGTCGAGAAAATCCTTCTCGTCCGGCATGTCTGCTATTTCCGCCTTAATCGCAGCCTTCAACGCCAACTCCAATCCGCCATCCACCATCAGACTAGATACCAGTAAATCAGCCATAAATCGCTGTCCACTATTTATATATATATTCGCTGAACTCGATTGTTCTACGTTATTCGAGGTATTTGGCAGAAAGCTGGACAGCGTTTTCGCACGTTCGTTAGCTGTTGGTAGCAATATGCTCCAGCCGGTTTGTAAAACTGCTTGCGCCGCATCTTGTATCGTCGCTAATATCCCGGTTGCGCTTGCGAGATTGACACAACGTTGCTTCAAGGAATTTAACAGTGAACTGCTGGCTGCGAGTCCGACAGATTTAGTGTCGATATTATGTGTTAATATAGTATGTAATTGTAATCGGAGCAAGTTCAACGTAGCCACTGCCAGACACTCGCGATCCTGCGTAGGCGGTCGTATCCCTGGTAGGCCTTCGCAAGACTTGGACAGGAGCGTGTCGAGCAGTTGGAAAGTCTCCTCGCATATGTCGACGACAAAGGCCACTCTGCTAGCTCCGCCTGACCACGCTGACATGCACCAGGCAAAGCTCTGGGTCGGACCTGATGCCAGACCGATAACTGTTTTTGAAGATAACGTTGGACACAATGTAGGCTCGGAAACAACGGAACCCAACGTGGGATCAATCTGACCATAATCGTTTCTACCCCATCCATAAACGAATTGATCTTCTGTCAATGCCAATATATGCGTGGTACCCACGGACAAATCTTTGACCTTCTTATCTCTCAAGGATTCGATGACTTTCGGATATCTGATATGTTCCTCGCTACCATGGCCTAAACGATACGCATCACCTTTTCCCCACGTGTACACCTCACCGTGAGCCGTCAGCGCTGCGGAGAATTGACCGCCGCAAAACACCTTTACTACATTAATGTCCAGCAACTTATCGACAATCTTTGGCGTTTTGGATCCATCTGTACCACCTCTGCCTAGTTTTCCATAATCGCCGTCTCCCCAAGAGAAGACTATACCAGATGTGGTTACGCACAAGGTTTGGGAGTCTCCGCTACCGCACGCCACATGCACAACCGTATGACCCTTCAACGTTGTTACTAATGTCGGACTCATGACATCGTCGAAATTACCATGACCCAATCGACCGTAATTTCCTCTTCCCCAAGTGTACAA
The DNA here is from genome assembly GCF_055798465.1 of Pogonomyrmex barbatus. Lineage (NCBI taxonomy): Eukaryota > Metazoa > Arthropoda > Insecta > Hymenoptera > Formicidae > Pogonomyrmex > Pogonomyrmex barbatus. The sequence goes on along the minus strand of NW_028297114.1, from coordinate 3,838,650 downwards.
TTCGCCACTGGCGCTTAATGCTGCCGAATACGTGCTACCGCATGCAATAAACATGATGTTCTTCTCTAAAAGCGCCTCGATTAATTTCGGTTCGTCGTACGAGACAGTGTCACCGTGTCCAAGTCTTCCACCGTCTCCGTTGCCCCAGGAATACACGCAGCCATCTTGTGTTAATGCTAAATAGTGCTTTCCATCTGAATGAGATGCGATCATCGTAATTGATTTATCGGAAAAACCATGCACTTTTTGCGGATATTGAGTTTCGGATCCGTGATACATATTATAAACATTGCCATTTAATGACAATATCATCAACGCTCGCTCAGTACAGCAAAGTTGCTTTATGCCCAATTCCGCGATTGCATCGCAGTAAAAAGGAGTGGAACCATTTCCAAATTTTACACCACCCCAAGCTAACACTTCCTGAAATGTTTGCTTGCCATTTCCGCTTCTCGGAAATCCGTATTCAGCACTCGCGGGTGGTAAAAGAGGAGCAGCCAATCTGCTTAAATTACACATTATAATAACTGCGGCTTTTCTCAAATCGACGGACACAGCATCATCATCCGGCAGTCGTAAATATTTAAGTAACACTTCGCAGGGTCCCGGCGTAACGTTTCTATCGAGATGCCTTCGAGATTTTGTTGCTGGTATCATATTCAATCGCCGTAATAGTGGAACAAGCGGTGCCGTACTTCCGGGTGGCGTAACTCGATTATCTTGATTCTTATGTTTACCACTGAGATGAAGTAATAAAACTACGGAATCCAGTAAACTAGAGAGCGTGGCCCTTTGCGCAACTAATTCCAATAATAGGCAAAGAGCCGTATGCTGATCTGACAGTGGTACTGGCCGCCACGATCGTCCAGTAGTCACTTCTCTGAAAGTAAATTTGTTTTGTATCGTATATAAAAAATTGTTCATATAAAATTAATATGTAACTATTATTCATGTTAATATATAAAACAAAAATACATACAAAAATATATAAAACAAAATACATACCCAGTAACGACTTGTCTTAAAAACTTTGCTGATCTTTCCACAACTTCCAACCAAACTTGAGAAACGTTACTTTCATCGAAGAGAGTCGCCTCTGGTAACGATTGTAGTGCCTCCAATGATTCGGTCAATAATTCACTACAAAACTCGACATCTTCTCCAGATCTCCAAGCCCGTCTTAAGTACGCGAACGAGAAATTGAGAGCCGCACGTGAACCAACGCGCGCTAATCCTAAGGTTGCTTTTTCGTGGAGTCTCGGCCTGCGGTTTAAAAATTTAAAAATTTAAGTATTTATGAGCATAATTTAATTTTATTTTCCAAACAAAACACAGAAAAAACAGAAAATAACGTACTCTGGAGAGAATCAAGATATATAATTGTATTTCGATACTCTGCATGTAATGTATACGAGAAAACAAATCACTTAGGAAATTTGACCTGTGCTGTATGTAATAGGGTTTACAACATAAATATATGACTAATTATAATCATATATATTGTATACATTTTATACTCAACGTTTTTTGTAATTTTCCAATAGACTTTGGTAAATTTGAGGTATCTTTGATCTCTTGTGGTTTATGACGAGACAAAGCGGTGAAATATCTTCGAGCAACTATCAAACGTTGTCTTAAACGTATTGCAGATAACGTACTATTTGCAACTTCGCAACATAACTTCCGTTGTTCCTTAATCAATAAATCAATGCATCCTTTCAAATCTGTTAATGCTGAAAATAAATAGATAAATGTACATAGACATTAATATTAAACTTAGCCAAAAATATTAAATTTAAAAAATCAAAAAATAGAATTAGTGCTTATAAATAAAAATGAATAATAAATAGATAATAAATAATAGGTAAGTAATAAATAAATATTAATATATAATGATTTGCTGCAAAATGTAGCATTTAAAAAATAAAATATAAATTACATAAAATGCAGAATATTCACAAAATATATAACTTTCAAAGTAAAACTGTTTGTTAAAATTTTATTAAATGTAAAGAAATATTTTGAATAGAAACTTAAACAAAAATTTAAATAGATTAGAATATAAATAAAATGTCTATGTAAATATGTTTACATGGCTGTGGTCCCCAGAGCCACGAGTCCATTATCCGCCTGGCAGATGTAGCCTTTTCGACCATCGCTGTTGTTCTTGCAGTTTCTTCCTCATCCAGTTTCTGACACGGAGTACAATTACAACCATGTTGTGGACCACAAATTCCATCACAGCAGAGACAAGATAATACTCTCATACCACAATAATAATGGCCAGTTTCACCTTAAAATAATATAAGGAATTATTAAGATAAAACTTATTACATTTTTTTATTTACATTTTTCTAATTTTCATTTCTTTCCAGATTCCAAAATACTTTAGAGATACAGATTTATAACATAGATCAAATGGATACAGAAATAAGTATGAATTAAATTAATATCTACATTATATTTCTATTATTTATTTCTATATCCATACCTTTCTTCGCTACAATTCCTGCAGCATTGATTAAACCATCGCTGAAGGAACCAACAATTTCGCCATCTCGTACCATCTCATTCCACAATTCAGCTAATCCATCGCGATAAAGGAATCGTTGTAGATCAGTCTTCAACCACTTGGCATCCAATCTTATTTCCGGTCTGACTGTTATATTTAATTGGTTGCTCATTTTGCCTATCTTATTTACAAAGACGTGTAATCTGATTTGTTAATTCAGACACGACAAACAGACAGATGTCCCTTATGAGATTCAATTAAAATTAATAATATCGTTTCTTATGAAATACTGTTTTCCCCTCTTGCTTCCACGATTACATGACGATTGTTAATCTGCCTCTCCACGGATCAATAAATAGAAAATCTCGTCTCAAGATTGATTAATTCGTTATTCTTAGATTTCGAGCTCTCGGTCGAACGTGACATCACTTAAAGAACAGAAAAAAACAAGAGAGACGTTCCTCGAAATAAATTCTCTGTTGAATTTTGGAGCAAGCAACTCCTCGGAGAAGATAGAGGTTAGCGATTAGAACGCACTTTGCGGTTTCTCGCTCAAAGTCTCTATCATCCGTTCCATCCTCTAGTCTCCTGTTACCATCTGTAAACATCCGTCGCTGTCAGTTCGCCAATCTCGATTAAAAAATCAATCAATGTTGTGACATTACGGTATCATTATTTTGACATGCACACACCATACATCCCACGCACGCACCCACCACACCACGCGCGCGCGCGCACGCGCGCCACACACACACACACACACCACATACCACACACTATACGATTCAATAAACAAACACATACCGGACGTGTGCCGCGACGGATTCCCATCTCAGACAATTCCGACGATGTGATCGGCTGCTCGATTATCCACCGATTGTCACAACACTAGTGTTGTCAATCTTCGCGCGATAGCGCGGTGATCGAGCATGTCTGGGACGTGACATATCCGCGAGTCGCCCGTCGCGGTCGTCCGTCTGACATTTGACCTGTCAACGAAGACAAGCAGTCGATCTCATGTATTTCAAGATCCCTTATTCTAGACACTCCTTTATCTTCAAATCAGCTGTTTCTCCTCTGTGCCACCGTCCCCCTCTTGCGATTGTTCCCATGTGACCACGTGACTATGAGGCGCGAGAGATGAGTGAAGAATCAGTGACTAAGAATAAGGATTCAGAATGAATTTCCAATGAAGTTTCACGCTTCTGTAATTTTTACCTTATTTCAAAATATCAAACTAGTACCATTTATAATTCTTCTTTTTCTTTCTATGTTAGACAGAAAAAGGCGAAAAAGTTCAATTTAAAAATAGGCTTTAATTATTAATGTCAATCAGAAGTTATACTGATATGATTGCTTTTCTACTGATTGGCTCTAACAAATTCTGCTTTTTCCATTTCTTATGTGAATGCACATTTACGTTTATTCCCAACGATGTAAATTAACTTTAATTAAGTTTAATTTTTCTTGTATCTCTCATTGGTGCTTTCCATTTAGTAATACAAGTTAACAATCATTTTGGTCTTATTATTTATTGATTTTCAAAACTTAAAAAAAGGTAAAAAATATATTAAATCGAAATTAAAAATAATCTGCATTAATAGAAATGGACATCCTTCTCGCTTTCGCTAAACTTCAAACATATATCTATTTCACTTTACCATAAGTGTGGGATAGTACATTTATCGGTATACAGAACAGACTTTGATATATACATTCTAACATTTACTCCAAATTGTATAGGTTAAGCTCTACATCGGATGTCAGAATATATTAAAAGATTTGCAAGAAACTAAGTACAAATCGATAAAAAATCTGCAGCGAGCATTAAGGAATATCAAAAACATTTAAAGAGGAAAATATGTTTAATAGTATAAAGCATTTGCTGAGATATAATCCGAATAAATTTGGTAAGAATCATGTTTATGCCGGTATATTTGTGATATTCCAAGGAAAAAGAGATTTAACTAATACAATGACATAAGATTACAATAAATTCCATGCTTTTATTCGCGATATTCGAAAAATTGGGCATTTAGCATATATTTCATTAATATAATTTTAGGTTGTCAGCTACTGACATACTTCTCGGCGGAAACGACAGTTAAAAGTAATCTAACGCAGCGAGAATGCACACGTGGTGTTCACCCACAAGTGTGTGGACAACCGACGTCGACGACACATCCACATTTGATAAAGCAAGGAGAGGTATTGCCAGGTATATCGCTTCAGGAACTTAAGAGACGACGTTCTAAATTGGTAGAAAGCATCTCACTAACAGCAAATGCCAAGAATGTACGCAGGCAGCAAATAGTTGTCATACCTGCGTCATCCACAATCTACATGTCTAATAAAATACCATATGTTTTTCGACAAAATACGGACTTTTTATACTTCTCTGGGTGTCAGGAGCCTGACAGTATCCTAGTACTTATTTGCAAGGAGGACAAGTCATCATACACTTTATTCGTAAGGCCAAAAGACGAACATTCAGAATTATGGGATGGTCCAAGAACTGGCGTTGAAATGGCAGCAGAAATGTTTGGCACAGATTATGCTCTACCTGTTACAGAGTTTGAACAATTCCTAACTACGCTTGTACAAGAAGATAAAAGCAGTATTGTATGGTATGATCATGCCGATATTGTTCAACCGATCTTGCATAAAAAGCTGTGTCAATTGATCAAATTGACAGACAATCAAATATTTGCTTCTCCCAAGATTTTGTTTCACCAAATTCGCTTGATCAAGAGTGCTTGCGAGATCAACTTAATGCGAGAAAGCTGCGGGATTGCCTCCAAGGCTATAGTAAAAACAATTCAATCTTCGAAGCCAGAAATGAGCGAGCATCAATTATTCGCCACTGTAGATTACGAATGTCGTATGCTCGGAGCTAAATACTTGGCATATCCTCCCGTTGTAGCAGGAGGTAAAAACGCAACTGTGATACATTATATCAGTAATAATCAAATTATACGAGATGGCGATTTGGTTTTAATGGATGCAGGTTTGTAGAGAAATTTATTAAATTATGATTAGCATGTAATCGAAACTTGCTTTTGCACTTCTATCCACTTGCAGGCTGTGAATATCACGGCTATTCGTCTGATATAACGCGAACATGGCCAATTAATGGCAAATTTACTCCAGAGCAAAAGGTTCTTTATGAGGTAGTACTTGACGTACAGAAAAACTTGATAGAAAGCTTGAAAGAAATGCCGTCATTGGACAACGCGTTTCGACATATGTGTCTTCTTTTGGGTGAAAGACTACAAGAAGTTGGCTTAATACCAAAAAATATAGATGAAAACAAATTATTGGCGTCCGCGTATACATACTGTCCGCATCATGTTAGTCATTATCTGGGAATGGATGTACATGACACAGAAAAAATATCCAGAAGCATAAGAATACAATCTGGAATGATAATAACAATAGAACCTGGTATTGCTCAAAACATTTGCTCTATGAAATTATTTTTAAATTAACTTATATGTTTCTTTTCTGTACTAGGTATATACGTAAGTCCAAGGAATCCTTATGCATCGTCACGCTTTCACGGTTTAGGTATTCGTATAGAGGATGATGTTTTAATAACAGAAAACGATTCAGAAATCTTAACGAAAAACTGTCCGAAAGAAGTAGCGGAAATTGAAGCTTTAGCAAGTTAAAGGTCAAAAATAATAGTGGTAATAAGTGATAATAAGCATTCAGTGTATATAAGAAAATATATTCTTACGTTTTATATGTATATAAAAAACCATAAGTATATATGCTTGTAAATATGCAGATAATTGTATCTATATGAAAGCAACTGCAGTCTTGAGTAATGATTTTCTTTTATATATATATATATATATATATATATATTTGTATGATTTATATATATATATATATATATATATATATATATATATAAATCATACAAATCTTTATTTATAATGTATTCAAATAGATAAAATTGAAGAATTATTTGGTACAACAATCTCTATATATGTGCATTTCTATGTATTAGACAATTATATATTATTTTCATTTCATATTTAAGATTTAAATTAATATAATTGTGTAATATATGTATGTATATAGAGAGAAAAATATTCAATATTTTGCATTTTCTTTATTTTAAACATAAAAATATTTGCAATATTTTATTATAAATCTATATAAAGATCGGTTATACATTATTCAAAAATTTCTTTAATTGGATATAGACGAACATTACATACTTGAAACCAGTAAAGTATTACTAGAATCAATAACAGTAAAGTATATATAAAAAGAGTTAACGTGATCATTTGATGTATAAATTCAAGTATTGCAATCTATAACCCGATCATATTACTATTTTTAGGATAAAGTTTTTGTATCTCGATTTACATGAATGCATGACACATAAAAATATGAGGTAAATATGAGGTATAAAGTAAAACGTTGAACATGAGATAGATGTCTATAAAATATTTTAAAAATAGAATTCAAAATGAATTATTATAGCAAAATATATTAAAGAATATACACTTCTTCTCACAATTGTATTGTCATGAATTCATCAAACTTGAAAAAAAACTTGATTTTTAATAAAACAGGTTGTAATGTGTCTCCGGCCTGACAATATCACCATGTTAATAATGAATTATTTTAACATCAAATTTAATTGCAATTTATCGTTGAACTCATTAGTTGGAACACTGCACACACTATAATTTCCGTAATTCCATATCGGCTTTTTTCAAGCTTATGAAATTGTAGAGAGCGCGTGCACGCAAACGAGCCCAAATCAAATGATTATGCATCGCATGGATTTGCGCCGCCGCGAGTGCAGCTGCTTCTGGATGCACGACTGTTGTGCAACCAAGCCCTGTAAATATAACTCAATTTTACATTTCGAACAATAAATACATTATAAATTATAAATTTAGGATCAATTAAGATACCTGATGGAACGTCAAGAGAAGACCATATGCTTCGTTCGATATTGTCTGATTTTAAAGGTGGGCAATTTATGACAGGCAAGACGCTGTTGCCGGAGAGCACTGGACCCAAACCGTTACTGCGGCCGGCTACTGCTATCAGCACCACCTACGGAAAAAAGAAATAAGAAACTTGTGATAAACAGAAATAATCTTTTTATAGACTATCGTTTTTTTTTTTATCATAACAGGTTTCGTGAGACATAACGGGATAACACAGATTATTTCAATAAGTTTGTATGAGTTTTGATATAATTATCCTTCATTAACACATTTGATATCGCGAGTTACTGTGATCATGTCGCAATGATAAATATCACTATATAAAATTGCACAATATCATTATAAGTTTCTGCATATCACTATTGTGTAATTACACTATTTAATTAATTATATAAATGACATGCATATATATATATATATATATATATATATATATATATATATATGCTATTTTTCATCTTTTAACATATTCTCATAATTCTTAATATTACATTATTACTACATCATATAAGTATGCACATTATAATTCTGAAAATAATTCGCTGTTTATTATATCTCTTTGCATCTATGAATTTTATTTTTTAAATTTATTGTAATATTCGATATTTTGACAAGAATTATTTCGAATATATACATAGAGAATTATATTAAAATCAATAATATGATATATTCCTTAAAATTTAGATTTTTTTTTAAAGAAAATTCCATTCTATATTTATCAAAAAATTCATAGATGAAAAGTATTCATAGATAAAATGTTCAAGAAATCTATGTTTCACCTAATTAGAAGTTTATTACGATAGATAAAAAGATGAAATTTTAAACATACATTTTCACCGGTGCCTTCATATTCAGCAAGAATATTTAAAGTTTCCTCAGTACCCTTATGAGCGCTGCAAACTCGGAGTTGTAGGTTCAGACCAAATGTTGCAGCGTGTTTCGCGATTTCTTGACAATGCGCCTTGTCGGATGGCGAACCCATAAGTATAACGACCAATGGCTTTGGTGCCTCAATAATATAATCTAATTGCTCTTCTACCCATTTAAAATTACACTTGACAGTCTCCAAATTCTGCTGTGTTACGTTGGATAGATCCCTATACACCTAAGTAGTAAGTAATAATAAATTTTAAAAAGCCAGTTTATGTAACATTAACAGAAATACTTTACTATCAAGAAAAAAGAAATAGTCTTACCTGCTTATCTTTCATCTGTTTCTTATCTCCAGATGGCCAGAGTCTCCAGGAATCGCTGTCAATAATATCAGCTAATAAAATCTCTCCATCCGAATCTATACCAAATTCTATCTTCATATCTATCAGCGAGCTATTACGTACTGCCCAAGCTCTCTCAAGAATTTCAAAAATAACAAGAGTAGTGCGTTTCATAATATCTACTTCGTCCTTCGTTATTTTTCTGCCACTCATTTCGAAACCCGCGGAAATAATTTGTTGATCGGACCATTGTGGATCATGATTAGCATCGTCTTTAAAGAATGTTTCCTGCAGAGGTGGATTGAATCTATAACCCTCAGGTACTCCTGAAAATATAATTATATGTAAATATATTATTCATGTTAATATTTGTTTTAACTCTATCAATTCCAACGAGACAATATTAATGTTTTAATGTGTACCTGGATGTCTCCTTAGAAAGCTGCCAGTTGCTTGTCTCCTAGTGACCCATTCGATTGGTATCATATCACATTTCTTCGCTATGAAAGAATTCGGACCAGCAGGTTTAATGTAAGCTGTTTTTATACCAGCTTGATTAAGCAATCCAAAGACCTTGACAGTAGTGGACGTGCTAATCACCGCTTTACCCTCCAAAGCATGAGACTTGGCGCCGTCGCCAGCAGTGATGCGATCCTTACTTTCCAGCAAACATAATGTACGATCATTTAAAAGTTCATAAACCTTCTTCGTCTTTCCCTCGTTGATAAGTTTTCCAAGTTTATAATCTAGAAAAAACAAAAGAGAAAACGATAATCTTTTAATATTATTTAGATAATACAAAATTCTTTCATTTTGTAATATCAATTGTTAATTTCGCCTCTCTCTGCGAGTGTTCTGAATTGCTTGCAAATGTATGATTGTACAGATGCTCTATGTAAATATTTATTGATTAACCACGATTTTTTTTTATATATATTATATTATAATTATAATATTAAATATAATATTATATTATATTATATTTTAATTTATATGGCTATTAAAATCAAATTTTAATGTGATTGATATTTATAGTCAATTCTTATATATTTTAAAAATTTTTATACATTTAAGATTGTCTTAAGTAAGTACTTAAATTCTCATAACCTAATGGCAGAATCATATTAGCATTTTAAAACAATCTTGAATAAACTATCCAATATTTACCTTATATAATGATATAAATGTGTTAAACACAAATGTATCAGATTTTTCGCGCGAGATGCCGGCCGGCATTTGCAAATTACATTATCAACCACCTGTTGCTCCAAGGAAAGCATTTACCCCTTCTTGCTTTTTTCAGAATTATTTCAATTTATTCAATCATAAACGTTACAAAATTAATGCTATGTTTTCAGAATTTATCTATTAAATCTACTAAATTAAGAGAAAGATTTGGTTCAACCGAAATTATTCTAACATTCCACTTACCAGTCATCCTGCCACTTTAACGTTTACTATTGGAATGGGTCTAAGCTGCTTGATTTCACATACATTTCTTTGGCAGTCCCCACTACGGATCTTCGTCGCTCTGATTTCCGATTGGTTCGAGAGCCTCTGGCTCCTCGTTGCGACATGATATCACTAACGAAAAGTCACACAAATATTTTTCTCGCGTTATACATATTAAAGTAAATTATTTCCTCTATCGAGAGGATTTAAAAAACATTCTAGAAAGTTCTCCGTTAATTAACAGATAACAGTGAGTCTTCATCAACTGTCACAATGACCGTCTCTGCTGGAAACATAGAACACATGTGAACATATGTGAATCATACGTTCATTATCATCAGTAAAGAGACAAAGCTTCAAAAGTATTTTACTAATCCATGTCACGCGACACGAATAGTAGCACACACAACAAGCTCGTTTACTTTAATGTATGATATAAGAAAAAAATTATTGTTCGTATTCTTCTCGTTTCTTCTAATCTAATATTAAGTTAGGAACTTTTTCTAATTAATTTATTAAGAAATTACAAATCATTTTCTTTTATTCAAATCGTGGAATGTCAGTAGATACATCAGTAATATAGCATGAATATTGTTCGATCATAACGCTGTGTAACAAAAATATGTTTGTTCTTCGATTTTCAAAGTTACGTCATAGTCGATAAAATTGGAGTTCGAAACTATATCGATCTTTCCATTCCTTTCCAGAAAGAATGATCATTTGGCAGCATTGAAATCCTGTGAAATTATATGTTGTAAGGATTAAAGGACTATTAAAGCCAACCTTTTCGGAAATTCAGGAAAGAATTGAAGGATTATTACGCCGTACACGTCTATCATGCTAATGCACTATCAGTTGGCGGCGAGAGGATAATTTCAATAATCAGTGGCTGACGTAAACATCATTTAAGTAATCTGCCCTTGGTGTGATTTCTTGCGTTTAGCGTCGAGTGATTCTCGACGGTCGGAAGAGAAACAGGAATGAAAATAGGAGCCCATCTTTCGAGAGACGCGGCGTTGTAATATTCCTCCTGCGTGTCCCTCTTCTTCTTCGAGAGAAGAGATAAAAGTCGAGCCTGAGCGCCTGCCAACAGAGGAGGCTTCCTCATTGGTCGCACAGTGCCGATCAGCCCATTTGTGCTTTGGAACGCGCCAGAGAAGCGCACATTTCGTACAGTCAGACGTGTTCCCGAAGTAGGACGAAGAATACGGACGCATTTCATCGACGCGAGCTATATACGCTCGACACACGTGAGGTATGTGTATCTCTTCCCATTGATAATCCTCTCCGAGATTCAAGCCGGCCGTGAGCGTATATCCTATTTAATTCATTATCGCGTTTTCTCTGCGTAGATCTCCGTCTTGAGAAAATAGGGAAATAAGTCAACAGGTAGCCCTTGTAATCTTCGCAAAGTGATGGACTCGCATAGGCATGATGTTGACAAGAGATAGGCCAGTTGCATCAACAGTCACGATTTGATTGAGCCTTGCTCCAAGAATTATTCTTTAGACTGTTGCGAGTGGCTTTGTAGCTTCATGTGAAACATTGCGGTTGTTAATCAACGCCGTTAATTATTATTTTTTAGCTCACGTGTGTTATACACGTGCTATATATAGTTTACATGCATTATATATAGATTTATTCAATGTCTATATAAGAAAATTTGTTATATGCGAGTCTTCAAATTAGCGAAATTTTTAAAAAACATGAAGACCGTAAATAACATTTTGATTGAAGCTCGATTATTATATTAATATTACACATTAACCAATATGTCTCTGATATTTTATTCCTGTATTTAAATATGTCGGTTTATTTGTTTAATAATATTATCACATTATTATACACATACATAGAAAATTAGACCGTTTTTTTTATTTTTACAATTTCTTTTAGAATCCATCCAGTTTTATTTTTACTTTTTCATGCGCATAAATATTGTTAGAGATTCGTTTCAAGCAATTTCTTAACTAATTCACAGTAGTTTGTACAAATACATCGATACAAAGTTAAATATCTTATTTACGCATGGAAAAATACATTTTTAAGATAAAATATACACTTTGATTCCATCTCTTTTTTATTTGATTTTCCAATCAAATTGTTCTGCTAGTTCAAATAAGTTAATGTCACTAAATTCTATAATCAAAAAATCAAAACAGATAAATGATTAAAATTTATCATAATACGGTCGAAGTTATTACGGTCGAAGAAAGTCCAAGCAGAATATCAAGCGAATTTTTTTAAAAAACTTTCAAATATTTTACTTGATGGATTAAATAAAATATTTTACTTTATAGATTAAATAAAATAAAAGATGAGCAAAGAAATTATTATATTCTTGCAATCTGATACGTTGAAACTCGAATTACGCCGAGTATAGTCTATTCAACAGATGATTAGTGCCTCCGAAAATTGAATATGTTATATACGTTATATATAATATACGTTTTATTCATTTATTTATTCTTGGTCTTAATCAATAATCTATTCACAAAACTTTAAAATTGTAATTTTTTTTCACAATTGACTGAAAAAAAAAAGAAAATATATTCTGTAAATAAAAGATTTGTAGTGCTAATTGCACTTGATAGGTCAATTTGTTTAGAAGTCGAATAAATTAACAATATAATTTTTTTTAATATAACAAATTTATTTTGGTTAATTACGCAATGAAGATAATATCTTCTATTTTTTATTTTTGATAAATAATTTATAAATTCCTCTTATTTTTAACATTTTAATTTCGTCTAAATTTTAGAATTTGTATTAAATCAATATATCTACAATTTATAAGATGATTAAAAAGTTAGATAAATAGATAGATAGACAAATAGAAATAAATAGATAGATAGATAGATAGATAGATAGATAGATAGATAGATAGATAGATAGATAGATAAAGATAGGTAGATAGAGAGACAGAGAGGGGGGTCGCAATCATCCAGCTATATGTACTTCATAACTGACAACACAGTGGAAAATTAACGTTGTTGCATAAAAATATTGTGTGATTTCTTGCATGACGTGAAAGGATCAATTTGCTGTAAACACAAATATAGTTGCTCTATATTCTGACATTCATGATGTCAATATGATATAAGATGATGAAATTGTTGCGAAATGCGAATTGCGTAAATGTGATAAGAAAACATAGTTGTAGCATTGAACAACTGTAAGATATCGATTCTATCAGTCCGTTGGGGGTCAATAGTTTACAAGGGCAATACAGATAATACGCAGAGCGGAATTTTTTACAAAAGGAATTTTACGAAATTTTCTATTAGAAAAGATATTTTAACATATAATACATAATTTATAAGCCAATCCAATATTAGTTTTGAATATATATGAAGTTTGTCATTGATAATATATCTAAATCTGAAGGGAAATAAATTTAAATGTTTAAAAACTTTTAATTGTGTACAATTTAAGAAATACCGATAATAATTCATATTTCTGGAATTAAAATTGATAATACAAGAATATATTTATATATATCGTATCCTTTTCTTTTGTGACCTGTCATTCCAGTTATCTATATTACTTTAAATATCTATATTATTTATATCTTATATATATTTTAAAAGTAGAGATCAATCACTCGGAAAGTGATTAGGGGCCCAAAAACAAGAAAAAAGTTGATATGAACATAAGTCTGGAAATGCGTTATTTTCGAATTATCGCCATTTTTATGTTGAAATTTAAAATTGCTTTGCTTTCGAACTTTTGTCAAATTGAAGAAAAAAGATCTCTATTTTATTTTAATTTTAAGTCAAATAGTCAAAAAGTCATATTTTAAAGTCAAATGAACGATTTGCGAGCTATTTTAGCATTGCCCAGGATGCATATTTATCTTGATCTTTATCAAGAGATGTTAAGCTGATTAAACTTCTTATATTCATATTCAACTTATATTCATATTCATTCAACTTTTTTCTTTTTGTTTTTGAGTCCCTTTTCAACATCTCCCGTGCGAATCTTCATTAATCTTTTAAAATTTTCCTTATATTAATATTTCATTTACATGCACTATCCCTTTTGATTTCAAATACTTATACACCTTATGTTTAAAACATTGTCATTTAGTAAAAAATAATTATTTATTTATTATAGATTATGATGGAAAAATTTCACGATAAAAATAACGAATGTTGTGCTGAAGCAATATCTCGTCTTTCCATTGAGGAGACAAAATGTATAAGACCACGAAGCAAAGGTGAAACAAGAGGGCAAAGGCCTACTGGTCTTACACACGAATGTGGTGTTTTCGGATGCATCGCTGCTGGGGATTGGCCATCGCAAATTGATGTTGCTCAAGTTATTTGTCTAGGTAAGTATTTGTATTCTACAATAGAAATTAGTTGAAATAATAAAATATATAAATGTAAGAAATAGAAACGCAGACGAAGCAATAAAAAGTTTTCGTTACTTTAATCAGGTTTAGTAGCGTTGCAACATAGAGGACAAGAAAGCGCAGGAATCGTTACAAGTGAGGGTGTCTGCTCAAAGTCATTCCATGTTCACAAGGGTATGGGAATGATCAATAATATCTTCAATGATGAGACAATGAGGAAGCTCAAAGGAAATCTAGGAATTGGTCATACAAGATACAGTACAAGTGCAGCTAGTGAAGAAGTTAATTGTCAGCCATTTGTGGTACATACCGCGCATGGAGCATTAGCAGTTGGTCATAACGGGGAATTAGTCAACACCGAGTCTCTACGGAAAATGGTAAAATTTATTTTTTTTTATTTTATGAACTATTTTTGATTATTTTATCAAATGTTCAAGTTCGTTGACGAAATGTTGATCAGTACCGAATTCTATTTCAATATATGGTCTAGGTATTAGGTCGAGGCGTTGGTTTGTCGACACATTCGGATTCGGAGCTTATAACGCAAGCGCTCTGCTTGAATCCACCGGAAGGCGAAGTTAATGGACCAGATTGGCCTGCGCGTATTAAACATCTTATGCAATTGGCACCGTTATCTTATTCTTTAGTTATAATGCAGCGCGACAAGATTTACGGCGTACGAGATCCTTATGGAAATCGTCCTCTTTGTTTAGGAAAAATCGTACCGATAGGCAATTTAGGTGAATATTGAAATATTAAAAGAATATCGCCTACTTTCTAATATCAATGCAAAATAATAAAAAACTAATTTATATTGCAGCAAGTAACGAGTCTGATGACGATGATGATGAGGCAGAAGGCTGGGTAATATCGTCGGAATCCTGCGGATTTTTGAGTATCGGTGCGAGATACGTTCGCGAAGTGTTTCCTGGTGAAATTGTGGAACTGACCAGGGAGGGCATTAAAACTATCGAGATAGTAGAAAGACCAAATAAAAAGCCTCAGGCATTTTGCATTTTCGAGTATGTCTACTTTGCCAGGAGCGATAGCATTTTTGAGGGTACATAAATAAGAATAATACAATATAATGATTGAACATTGGAGATAAGACACGTTTAACATCATTTGTTTTGCATTAGGACAAATGGTATACTCCGTGCGTATGCAATGTGGACGGGTATTAGCGATGGAGTCTCCAGTTGAAGCTGATATTGTCAGTTCCGTTCCCGAATCTGGAACTGCAGCGGCACATGGATATGCCAGAGAGGTAAATGCAAATAAAATCATAAATATAATTGCTATATCGATATAAAAACGAATATTAGTTCATATATACAGTCTGTCCATTTTTTATATCTATTGATTTCCAATATCCCAATATCTATTAATTTTATTTTTAGAATTAGAAAAACATAAAAATATAAAACATAATAAGCCAGAAAAACATAAAACATAAGTTAAACCAAAATTAAAGTTAATCTATATTTCTATTGGTAGAAATGGATTGGTAAATGTAAGAAAATTTTTCTTTATGTTACAGTCTAAAATACCTTTCGCTGAAGTGTTATGCAAAAATAGATACGTAGGTAGAACATTTATTCAGCCTAGTACACGATTGAGACAACTCGGAGTTGCTAAGAAGTTTGGAGCTTTATCGGAAAATGTGAAAGGAAAAAAAATAGTTCTCATTGACGACTCTATTGTCAGAGGAAATACAATCGGTCCTATTATCAAACTGCTGCGTGATGCAGGCGCTAAAGAAGTAAGCTTTATTAATGCTTTCTATCCTCTGTTGGTACGCTTGTTGTATTTATATTTATTATTCGGCATATTTACAGGTTCATGTTAGAATAGCATCTCCACCATTAAAATATCCATGTTACATGGGTATTAATATACCAACAAGAGAAGAACTCATTGCGAATAAACTTGACAATGTAAAATTGGCAAAACACGTGGGAGCGGATAGTTTAACGTACCTTTCGGTTGAGGGACTTGTGGAGGCGGTTAGACACCGCATGGACAATCGTGAAAGTAATTACATCGGTCACTGCACTGCCTGTCTAACGGGAGAATATCCAGACGAATTACCTGGCGATCTCGACTGGTAAAGACACATACAATGTACAATGTTTGATTCTAGAAACAAGCAAAACTCAGGTCCTTTATATAAATCGTAGCATTTCGTGATATATGATTTAATAAAGAGCTATGCTATTAGAAATATAAGTTACGTAAGATTTTAATTAAATATTAATGTACTTAGATATTAACATCGTCCATACATACAATATTAAATTTGTACTGATTCGAAGAGTTTTATATAATTTGTTTGAATTTTGATAAGGATTTAATATGTAAAATAATTATGATTAAGATTTTCTATTTTCTATCTCTTTGATAAAATTTTTTGATAGAAAAGAACTGTACTTTTTTGGGTTCAATTCAGTATTTTATAATTACATATTATTTTACATACAAAGTATGTACGAATTGTGTGTATGATATATGTATGAAATAAAAAGAATGATGGAATTAATAATGCGTGAGATATTATCATGACTATATCATGACTTTTATCATGTTTTTTGCAAAACAAAACAAGCATTATATGCAGGAAAAAAAACAGAAGAGAGGAAGAAAAGTATATATACTGTAATTATAAAGACATCTATAATAATGTAATCAATCAGTTTTCTAAATTTATTTAAGATTATAGATCTATATCAATTAAATTGATATCTATTATGTCTGCTTTATACACAATACAAATCTATTTTTTTAAGCTATTCAAAGACATGAAAGAAATTTAGAAATAGAAAAAAATATAAAAGATTTATTATAAAGAATATACTTATTAATATTACATATTATATCCTTTATTATTAAATGTGATTTTTTTTATATCATTACATATAAATAATTGTTTACATCCTCTTTGCAACACTCAACATAAAGAATTCAAACATGAACATATATTATTCTCTCTCTTGTCATAAATAATTCTTATAATCACACTTCTAAATTGTAATTATATATAATCATTTCTTTTTCATATAATTCACATAACTTAATATCTAAAAAAATTTAAGATATACTATCAATTTTATTTTGTAAATATAAATTCTTGTGATAACAAATATTAATTCTTAAATAACAAAATATTCGATTAGAACTTCAAAATATTTTAGGAATATATTTTCAAATATATGATTTTTCCTGTAATTGCTTAAAAAATTTTTATTCAAATATATATTAAAAGTTTTTAGCATACTAATGAAATTTAAAGTAATTACTCACTTTTTGCAAATAAATTTTTAAAATTGATTACACTTCTTCTGAGTTTTCTTCGGTTTTGTGTTCTACAATATTATCCTCATCAGAATTTGGCGTATCCTGGGATTTTTTCTCTTCCCTAATTTTATGTTTTTCTAAATATGTATTTAATTCCTCTAATTTATCATTACGTATTTTATTCCAAAATTCCATAGCTAGAAAAATTAATTTTATGTTATGTTAAATAAAACACATAAAGAAATTTTTATGTGCTTTTTCACTTTATTTTTTACCATCCTTTTGATAGTTCGGTGGTACTCCAGCTTGAGATAATGTATCAGTATTTGGAATGCAACTTTCATGTTCAGAATCACCAACAACCTCGACTTTTGGTTTTGTAAATACTCTCTGCATCTTAAGTAACTTTCTTGTTTTGGCAAAATATTTTAAAGATGGTACTTTGTCAAATACAACATCATCTACCTTTGGGTTATCATCTTTCTCAAAAAACATATAAGTACCCATTGCGTCTTCATATGTTCCTTCATAAAACTGAAAATATAATCGAAAAAAAATATATAAAGCGGATATTAATTTATTTTCATGTTCCATATGTTAGCATACCCGTCCATTAATTTGCATTACAGGATGTTCAGTATCTAAACCAATCATATCTAATTGAAGATTTTCATTATTAAACGCATCATTGCCAGCAAGCCCCTCAAACTCTACATACACGAGCATTTCTTCTTCATCTTCAGGTAACTCATCATCTGATTCCATTTTTATTATAAACTACTCTTTATATATTCACAGACAGTGATTCTTTTTTTAAAGATTAAAGATCCCACCTAAAAATTATGCATATTATACTATACATATACAAGGAAATATATTTCAAATATAACAAGAATAATAAAACAATTATATATCTAACCTCACATAGAAAAGAACATTAATTTTTAATAAAAATATTATATTTATTCATATTTAAGTACACAATACCTAAGATTGAAATCCTGTACAATTTCTTTTTAATTAATATTTTATTTTCAAAAGAAAAATAGAATATAAATAGAAGAAAAAATATTCGGAACAATCACAATATACTCAGACGCAAGATCTTCCTTCACAGGTGACCTGTGTGAAGATAGCCCCCCAACATTGAAAAACATAAAGTTTCTATAGCTCATTCGATTGCTCATCGTTTGCACATGTATGCACATTTCAAATTTTCGTTTGCACATTTCTAGTAAAAAAGTTATTAACAAAACAAATTTCGGGGGGCCATTTTCACACTAGCCCCCCAACTATGAGTAAATTAAATAAAAAATAGCTCCATTGATAGATATTCGTTTGCACATTGTCAAACAGATCGATTTTTCATTTGCACACCTCTAGTTAAAAAGTTATTAAAATGATATCAATCGAAAAGTTGTGGCGTTTTCATTCATATTCAGTTCTTGTTTATTTCTCATAAATCTACTGCATGTTCTCGCTCATCTTTAATATCTGTACCTAAACGTTATATCTTGTAATAACTGAAAAAATTCGAAACTCGCGAAATTCGCTCGTTTTTGAAATTTTAATTGTTAATAACTTTTTAACTAGAGGTGTGCAAACGAAAAATCGACCTGTTTTTATCAATTGAGCTATTTTTTATTTAATTTACTCCTAGTTGGGGGGCTAGTGTGAAGATGGCCCCCCCGAAATTTGTTTTGTTAATAACTTTTTTACTAGAAGTGTGCAAACGAAAATTCGAAATGTGCATACATGTGCAAACGATGAGCAATCGAATGAGCTATAGAAACTTTATGTTTTTCAATGTTGGGGGGCTATCTTCATACAGGTCTTCACAGTGTACACTAATTCTAGCTACAAAGAACAGACCATTTGTCCAAATAAGCAAACGACCAATCGCAGTATAATTCAAGTTCAACGGAAGCAGAACGAAAACGCTGTTGGCGCTAGTCTCAGCGTAAATGCAGCCGTAATGATGACGTGTTCGTTGTGTATTACGTGTTGGAAACACATTTGACACGTCGCCTGCTATTCTGCATTATACCGCCAGCTTGCGTTCGAATCGCCTGGTGAGTATATGTCTTGTTGTCACGTCGCAGTTATGAGTAACGAATTGTCTGCCAGCATTTCATTATAACGCATCTTGATTCATAACGAGTGAATCTCATTGAATTTCTAGAACACAAGCACCGTTATTAGCACCAAGATATTTGGCACGTTAGCTAAGTCTACGACGGTTCTTGAACAGGTCTTCCTGAAATCTCTCAAATTGTCAGTGATAAGAACAGTTGCACAATGGTAAGCATGATGTTTTGAATGAAATAATCTGATATGATTGAAGGAAAAAGTAACACAATATTTTCTTTCTCGGAAAAAGCCTGCTGCACCCAGTGCTACCTCTGTAGGTTCTGTTGGACGGTCACCTAGTAAAGCTATAGCACCTAGAACAGGTGGCAGTGGCACTGTCAGACAGAGAAAAACTACTGTAACTTCCTCTGCCCGGAACAGGAATACTGGCACAAGTTCCGGTGGCATGTGGAGGTTCTATACCGATGATTCCCCTGGCATTAAAGTGTAAGTAAAGATTAAAAATCCATAGATGAAAATTATGAGCTTTGTATGTGCATCGAGTCACATATGGTACAAAGAGACTTAATATATTTTAATAGTTTTGTTTATTTGTTTATTGATAATTTATTATGATATATCTTTATCATGACAGGTAATAAATAAGTACAAATAAATTATTAATCATCTTGAGATTTAAATCAATAAGTAAAAGATAAAAATCAGATGATATTGATGTATAATATAAAACGTTTATTGATGTATAATATAAAAATATTAAATTTTAGGGACTTTTATCTTTAACTTATTGCAATAACTAAAATATAAAATCTTAATTTGTTTATGTAACATTGATTGAAATAACAATTTAATTTTCTAAATTATTGCAATATTAATGTTATATGGCAGCATCCTAATAAATAATAAATACTAAATTCTTTCTTAATAATTAATATTAAAATCTTGTTGCAGAGGTCCAGTGCCAGTGTTGGTTATGTCGCTTCTGTTTATTGCATCTGTGTTCATGCTTCACATCTGGGGCAAGTACACAAGAAACTAGATTTAAGTAAATCTGTGGAATTTGGACTTGTAGATAGGAAGCAGTGAATGTTGCAAATGGCATCTTCCTGAAATTACAAAATGGCATTTTAAAAAGATCAATATCAGGTGGTTTTTAATATATAATGTTATCGATAATGCATCATTGAAGAAAAATCTATGAAATACATTGCAATGCTGACATCGTTATATGGTAAATTGAAATGTATTCATATTGAAGAATAAGAGAAAATGTGTTTTTTTTAATAATTTCATCGGTTATGCATATTGTGAGAAAGCGTGAGAGATTACTTAATTTGCATTTGTAATATTAAGGGTATAACAATATATGATATTGAAATAAATGTAAGTTATTTTTACCCTAATCAATTGACTGCATGTGAATCGATTTATTTAAGTCCTCACAATTAGTCATTTCCCATGAGAACATTATATCCTGATCAAGAACTTAATGTATTATTTTTAAGATTGAAGTAGGAAATTAATTTATAAATTTATAAATGAAAAATTTAGATTTAGATTATCTTTTTTTGAAAAGATGAAGATTACAATAATTGATTGGATTGATTACTAAAATATTTTGTATTAGTAGTGATTTTATAAAAAATATAAAAATTCCCTTAAATTCTTCGATTTTTTTAAAATGTTTGCCTTATATTTCAACATATATTATTTTTAATCATCTTTTTTATATCGTCTTCGCTGTAAATCTATTTCATTTCTACATAAAGATTGAAAACCCAAAGAATGTAGATAATACTGTTTTACATGTATATTTTCTGTTTTATTAATTAATTTTTCATATTATAAATTTATTATTTAGAATTTTATATTAAACCTATAATAATTCATGTATTAGAATACAGACTACAATTGTTAATGAGAATTGTCTCATGTCAATGTGTATACAGTGCTGCATGAGTGAGATATGAAAAGAGCGCAATGTTTTATTAATAATAATTTATAATAATCTTGTTTCGAAACGAATATTTCAAGTGTACTGTAGAGAATACATTTGATATAGATTTTCTCATTCACAGAAACATCTATTTTATTCAAAAACTTTTAATTCTTGCGTGAGTCATTGCCGTTCTTGCGTCCGTAGTTTTTACATCACATTTTCGTTCTTAAACATTTTCAGCGAAGCGCCGGCGCATCCAATATTGATTCCTGGCTCGATGGACCGAATAGCATTGCAGCGTTTCCGGATTGAGGAAGATACTAATAGCGTTCTAAGATATTTGAAAGTAAACGGTTTGAAAATGTAGATGTAAAACATGCACGTGTTGAGATGTTCAGCATGAAGAGGAAAAAATAGCAAGCAGCAAAGAGAAAACAAAAACAAAAAGAATGTGTGAAGGAAGAAAAGAGTGATGAACAGAGAGAAAAGTATGGAAAAATAAACGAAGGAAAGAAAAAGAGAATAAGATATTATGTTGACTGCGTGTGTTACTTTTCTAATTATAGTGACAAAAATCGGATGATTAGAATTGAAGAGAAAAATAAATGATGCGAAGATACGCGATTAATGTACAGGATATTTAGGAGTTTCTGAAAAACGAAAGAAAGAAAACAGATAATGCAGATTAGAAAAGAGAAAATTGCAGAATAGAAAGAAATATTGTAAAAACGAGTGAAGGATTTGAAAAAAGAGTTATTTGAAAGCGTTTTTATGAACTTTAGATTAAATTTTTTTTTTAGTATCTATATTAGTATCTAATATTTATAAATTTGTGCGAAAAGTAATCAAAAATTCCGATTCAATAAATAATTACTAGAAGGAAATTGTACAAAAAAAATAAATAAAAAAGATTGATATCTTGGAGAGACACGCGCGTATGAAATTCGATGTAATTCAAATAACTAAATTCGAAATAACTGATGATGAAATAACGAATAATTAATTAAAGGGCACGATCTCTCCGCTTTGAAAGCGACACGGGGGAGAATCGTGGCATGCCGGGGCCGCGTTCCATCTGGCGCAGGTGTCCCTGAAAATGATGTCGGAACATCCTCCGAGCCGCGGAGTCTCGACGGAGGCGCTCCGGAGGCGTGCGCGGTGGAGGTGTCGGGAAGAACGCGCATTGTGAATCGCGCGAGAGGGGAAGGGAGCGAGGACGAGGGGGGTGCGCCGCGGAGAGGCGATTCCGCTGCTCCGATCACCCCGGGGACGTGGCGGGGGCGGACGTGGATCTCGCGCTCCGTTGTCGATGGGCGCGCGAGGAGGTTCGAGCGTCGACCGACCCGCGGCGGACTCACACGTGATACCGTCGTGCGGGAGTGCGCGCCTCGTTTTAGCCGCGGCGACATTGGACCTCCCGTTCGTCGCCTGCCGCGTCCGAGCGGAGCAGAGCGGAGCGGAGCGGAGCAAAGCGGAGCGAAGCGGAGCGTCGAGGCGGGACGCGCCGCACCGCTGGAAAACCATCGCGAGATGCGGTTCTCCACGGGAGAGGTAATTCCTTTCTCTCGCTCTCTCAAGTTTCGTCTCGAGCGGCTTGAAAAAAAAAGTCCGGGAGATCCGCGACGATCGCCCGTATCAATAGCGTTATCCTTCCGCAGCGGTGACAGCGTTATATTTAAAGATCGAGCACTCGAGCGTAGCTTTAATTCGAGCGTTTCGTTCGATAACGTCATAAAATCACGTACACGGGTGCATTCTAAATTATTTCGCGCCAGGGAGAGCAGTTTCTTGAAGGTAACTTTGAATTTATATGCTGCATTTATACGCGCTGGAACGTTTTCAAATTATTCAAAATATTGCTGCCAAGAATGCACGGTTTTCCTAAGTGATAAATTTCTTAGCAAATTTCCCTGGGATGCCCCGACTGGCACATCCTCGACGCACCGCGTTTTCCGCATTGCGGAAAGCGTAATATAACTACACACGTTAATATATACGAGCGTGTTTGTTTGTCTGGAACATGTAACTTGTTAATTTGCCAGAAGATAGAATCCGATATCGATCGCCTTCTTCCCTCCAATTCCAATTTTTTTGGTATATAAAGAATTACAGAAATTATTTATAGAAATATATAATTCATGCTAAACAGCAATTATGTTTCTTCCTTTTTTTCTGGAGAGTTTGGATCTCTAAGTCCAAGATAACTTAGCAAATTTGTCCATGATGAAAAGGATAATTAAATGGACTTTTAATAACTGTAAAAAGACCTAATATCTATAAAAATTTCGCAACTTTTATTTCCTTTCAACAATCGAAACAGTATTTTATAATCCGTAAATTTAAAACTTTATTAATTTTACTTGAAAGCTTCGAGAGAAACGATTTACAGATAAGAAAGAGAAAAGTTATTAAAGAATTAAAGTAATTAAGTTTAAAACAATTAGTTTTAAATTAAAGCAACAAGGGCTAAAGGACGGACGTTAATTAACATCAGTGCGAACAATTGCATTTCAGAATTCGAGATAATTAATCCGGAGGCAATTAACGTGTGGTTGAGGACATGGCGATCGACATTTTAGATGAGGATCATCTCGCCGTGAGCGCGATCGTAACCGTCGGCATGCAGCTGATTTTCTTCACGATCGCGGCCACTTTCCAAATGGACAAGTTAACGGACTTCGCCGGCGGCACCAACTTTATCATCCTCGCCCTTCTCACTTTCTTTCTCGGTCAAGTGGGCAAGGTACCCTCGACACTAATCTCTCGCCCTTCTCGTGCATGTGCGATGTTTGTATAAAGACCGATAAAATCTGAGTATTACAAAAATACATAAGATATTTAATATCTCGTATAATGGAAAAACAAAGAATTATCAAAAAATTAACAAAAAATTTGGATGACAAATGACTTTTCTGAAAAATAATTTGCGTATTAAGTTATACGTTTCCGGCATTATTTGTTAATATTAGAAGTATCAAGTGATTACTTTTGATCACTTTTAATTTTTCTACTTTTAATTTTTACATTAATATCCTTTTTTCTCATATTAAAAATACGATTTGGAATTTTTTAATATTTTATTAATTATTCTTTTTATTCTGGATTATTGAAGTTAGAAAATCTGAAAACTCTGTTTATGATATTTGAAAAAAAATAAAAATGGTCCAAAATAACCGCTTGATATTTCTAATATTAAACTGTGAAGTGCAATGATAAAATTTAATTACAAAAAATCCGTCAAAAAATTTTTTAATTGGATGAGAAGTTTTAACAGATTTGATAAAAACAATGTCACAAATTAAATGAAGATTCTGTTTCACTATCGATAACTAATAATTATTATTATTATTGTAACTTCGTTAAAAGTTGAAAGATTTAATAACGACTGTCATAAATAATTCCCTTTCACAATTACGTTCGTATATAAAAGATTAGTTTGTTAAATTACTCTAGAACGATTTTCTCTCTCGAGGGCTTCGGTGAATGCATCTTGACATTCGCGCGCTATGTTGCAGGTTTTATCATCGACAGTTTTATCCTCAGTGAAGCCGATGTTATAAATAAAACGACAAGATATATTTAATATCTATTAACGGATGACCTATAAGTGCTATAAATTTTTTTTATACGACTCATGTCTTATCTCGATCGTTACGGTCGTTATGTTACGAATCCGTCGGGGTAAATAACATCACGTATCTTTCTCTCCCCCGTAGACGTACGACAGCCGACAAGTCATGGTGACCGTGTTTGTCTGCTTGTGGGGGGTACGGCTCTCCGGATATTTGCTGTATAGAATCATCAAGATAGGCCGTGACAAGAGATTCGACGATCGTCGCAGCAACGTGATTCGCTTCGCCGTGTTCTGGACATTCCAGGTGAGGGATAGGAGACCGCGTTGTGACGCGAGTATACCTCGCTTCCCCACGAGGGTGATATCGAGAGCATCGCATTTGACGGTTCGCAGGCTGTGTGGGTGTACGTCGTCAGCCTGCCTGTGATAATAATCAATTCTCCACGTCACAAGATACCGCCCGCACCAAAAACTATGACGACCCTCGACAGCGCTGGCACGGGTCTCTTCCTGATCGGCTTGCTGGCTGAGACTTACGCCGATCTGCAAAAGTTCGCTTTCAAGCAGGACCCGGTGAACAATGGAAAATGGTGTAACGATGGTGAGATCACGATCGATACATATCACTTATTTGCTACAATAATATAATTCACAAATTGTCAGTTTGAGTTTGTTGTTTGGAAAAAAGAATCAATCTTTGGAATTTTATTATTGGTGAATTAAGTTTTTAAAACTCGACTCGTATCTCTCATATCTCTTATACAACATACGTTCACCGAGTCAATTTCGAGTCGAAAAAACGATTAGAATAAAATAAATCTTTAGATAGAAAGCAACATATAAAAAACTCTTATGACATATATTTTAAAATTATTGACAAAAATAAATTAAGATTAGAAAGAGGACGTGTGAAATTGAAAACTTAAAAATTTAGAACGCGAATCGACAGAGTGTTTATTTTCTATGGGTTTCTGTACGTTTGCAAACAATTTAGTTATTGTTAGAGCACGGAAGTTCACGTAGCTTCACAATAAGCCATTCTCTACATTGGAAATGTGCTATTTTCTTAACAATATCAACAGAATAGAACGAGGATTTTGTTTAGATTAAACAGTTGCATGCAAGTTGTATCGTCTCAGTATATTTCATCACAAACTGGAAAGACTCCTTACGAAATCTGATGAACTTCTTTGTGTCTTATCATCTAATTGCTTTAATTAATTCGATAACATCTTACCCCGACTTTTTCTTTATTATTAAGGATTAAGATTTACAAGTTGACGTTTCTAGGACTTTGGAGGCTGTCACGACATCCGAATTATTTCGGCGAGATCGTCGTCTGGTGGGGAATATTCATAATATCTTTGAACGTTATCGAAGGAGCGGAATGGGTAGCTATCGCATCCCCGATTTTCACGACGTTTATTATCTTATTCCTGTCAGGAATGCCGTTATTGGAAAAGGCGTCGGATGAGAGATACCGAGAGTAAGTATCGATAACTCTGTTGAAAATTTGTATGATCTACTAAAGAAAGTAATATTCCGTCAGTAAAAAACTGCGAAAACAAAATAAATACACAACATATACATCAACATATATCAACTTATTAAAAGGAATTGAAATCTGGAAGGATATAATAATTTAAAACTAAATTAATGAAATTATTTAAATTTCTGTTTTTGTGATAAAAAATAATTTATACCAATTACAAATTCATGAAGCTTTTGGATAATACCACGTCTCAATGTGTTCTCAGCAACGCGGAATATCGTTACTACAAGCAATCCACGTCGCCGTTGATACCGATACCGCCGTCCATTTACGTCGAGGTGCCGCGTTTCCTCAAGTTCATCCTCTGCTGCGAATTTCCGCTGTATGACTCTCTGGATGTGAAACCGAGATCAGCCGTTACCGAGTCAACATCCATCAGTCTCGCGGCGTCCACGTAGCTGTAGCCACACGCCGGACGTCCGAATTCTGAGTCCGGCGTGCAGTCAACAGCAACAGCTACGGCCAGTACAGCCTTCTGAGTGTAACTTTACCTCCTCGTGGCATCGAGAGTCCCTTTTATCCATTCGCGAATACGAACTCGATGGCCGAATCGAAACGTCTAGTGTTCTCTCAAACGCAACATCGACACCTCAAGAAATACGGAACTGTACTTGGCCGAGCACATCAAGTTCGGTATGTGAGGATCGTTTGGAACAGATCCCTCTTCAAGATTCAAGGAAAGGCTTACAAAACGAAATATTATTATTTTTGTAACTGAAAACCCTTCCTGACGTTAGACGATAAACGGTACCGATGACTTTTCGTATAGAATCGAATGATGAGTGAACAAAGAAAATTATTTTTCTAGTGATGTTATATGGGTACCAATGTAAAAGTAGCACAATCGACCAATTCGAGCATTCGTTCCTATACGATAAGTCATCAGCAACGATTCGATTAACGCTTTTATTTATATACGTATTTAAACTCTTATTTTAGATACAAGAAAAAAGATTGGAGATGATATATAATTTGTATGCTCTAAATAATCCAGACTTAAACAAAAAAACTAAGTCATCAATATTCAATTAGTCAACCGCTACCTGTATTTTCAATCGTGTAAATGCATAGTGTTATAACGTTTCAAAAGAGTAGTTTTTGCGGAAATAAATTAGGCTGTCGTTTACCGTGCTCGCTGTCAACTAACAAAAAAGATACGTGTCTTAAATAGCGCAAATAAGTAATTTAAAGCGAGATTTTAATGTAATATAAATAAAACGACATAGTTCGTTTCTGAAATTAACAGTAATTTATAAAATCTATAGTCCACGGTGAGCGGTTGATAATGTCGGTTTGTCAAAGGTAAAAGAATTGGCAGAAACATACACAGAGATTAAAGGGAAACGGAAGTACGTGTACAGTATCTCGATTCCCGTAACTCGCAATAAGTTACGGAGTAAGCAATATTTATCACCGGGTACGTATGGCGAACATAATAAAACTGTCACATTTACATTCACCTCGCTGTCACAAACGCTATCCATTCCGTTAGTATGTCATGTAAGATGCTTATGGAGAAATTTTAGATGCGAGCGTGGTACGTTTACGTGTCCTGATTCTTCTCCCGAGGCTTTCGATCAATTTATTGAATCATAGCAATATTAAACATATCTTTGTGCCGAATAGAACGTCCCCAGAATATGAGGTAAAAATAAATTCTGAAGGAAATCTATAAAGTATAAGTAGTAATAATAGAAATTACGAAGCGTATGAAACGAATTCTTCATGGATGAACGATCCAGATGTTCTCAATATTTGATCGTTACGTACGTCTTCAAAGTTTAGATAATAAATGATAATTGATCTTGATTTATGATTATATTAATATATCCGTCCTTTCCTTCCTTTCCGTAAATTACACGCTATGGTCACGCATGTTATACCAAGAATCTTTCTTAAATACAATTCGAAAAGACAGTAATAAATGTTAATAGATTTTACATAAAGTTCGCTTCATATTTATAAACACATTTTATTTGTTCGTATGTATATCGTTAATAAATGGTGATATAATAATGACAATGAAATGTATAGCGCCGAGCATAAAACGAGCAGTCATATTATAATTATTAATATTCCTCTTATAATAATCTTACTGTATTGAGTGGGCCTACCTACTGTGCTTGCAACGTTATGGTCTCTCTCTTGTCCAAATGTTTCTTCCATTCTCTAATTTATATTATTTATTCATACATAATAATTCATAATAATATGTAACCACAGGTGAAAACATATGCGCCGTCCTAAGTATAAACAGCATCATCCACTAATCTTTTTTTCCATTTTTCGTTACGTGATCATATATATATATATATATATGTATATATATATATCTATATATATAATCGTTATCAATATAGTAAGCTACTTAAATGTAATATATCTCGTGTCTTCTCGTGGAATATGTTCAGCTGCCGTAGAAAAACTACGCAGCCGCTACGCAGTTCGTAGAAAAAACTTCAATTCCCGTTATACATCAAATTGTCGATTTTCGATGCGTGAAAGACACTTTGTATTACGCAAGGTAATTTCCTTAACACGTCCGAAAAATCGTGTCAATAAAATACGTGGGCAGCACAGCGTTTTGAATACCAAGGGAAAAGAGATCAAAACGTTACCTGTGCCTCTTCGCTAAAAGAAAGAAAGAAAGAAAAAAAACAAGAGCGTGGAGGGAGCAGGGAATGGTGGGTGAAGGGACGAAATATTACGACTCTGCTATACACGAATGGCATCTTCCTCGCGTATCTAAGTCCGACTGCATTCGCGCCACGTCTACATAATACATATACTATACAAATAATAGATAATAATAATATATGTCGTCCATCGCTTATCGCGGTTCCTTATCCATTCGTCTAAAAAAATATCGTTCGAGAAAAAAAATTGCAAAAATAAGTATAATATTCGTATAAAATATAGGAATGAGTATCGTCATTAAAATAAAATTTGATTGCACGCGCTTTGAGATAATGCTGAAATGCAAACGGGACTTTGCGGCCAGACGGAAGAGCGGATCGAGAGCTACTTTTCTGTACGGCTTTGTCAATCCATTTGCATTCTACATTAGGCTGTCTGAGGACATCCGTTGCTAGCTAGTCAATTGGCGTGACTCGACTCTCGATTCGATTGTTACACGTACACGAGAGAAGTAACTCAGTCAATCGATGACCTAACGTTGATTTTTGCATGGACATCGGATTTCCTTCTTACTTTCATACGATTAGTATTAATGTTGCCGCGTTCTTATTAATATTATCGTTACTTTAACATTAGCGTTATTATTATTAGCATTAGTTATCATAATCAATAATGAAAATCTCGGACCGCATTGATGAACCGGCTACAAAACGCAACGGTGCTTCCTCAGATGATTTCGATAGACAATCCTCTCAATGATACGTCGTAAAAAATCTGTCGTTATACAAAATTGTCATTTTTTTCAGAAACTTCATCTAACACGATATAAAAGTAAAAATAAAACGCGCGATACACGTATGAACGAAAAAGGAAAGTAACATGAATTAAATTAAAGAGAAAAATTGCGTTACGTTGCGCGCAAGACGCAAGGTAACTTATGCACAGCAAGGATCATTGAGAGAAGCGAAGTAGGACGCTCTTCGTCTTAAAAGGCGGGGATCGGTATGCCGTTGTCACGATCCTACACTCGCTTCTTCTTTTCTTCCTCTCCTTCTGTAACTACTTCTATCTTATAGCGTTACGCTATATTGCATTTGGCCACTGTCGACAAAGACCCCAGCTGCGTCAGACTATTGCAGTTCGTATATTGCAATCCTACGTTTCTAATGACTTATGAGATAGCCCCGTTTTCGTTTGTCCTTAGCAGAGCAGAAGAAAGGGCGTGTGGATTAGAGAATAGTCGTTTCGGTCATGTGTGTATCTCGAGTGTATCAATGTAAAATAACGCGTGATGCGCATTGAACGTATATAAACGAAGTATTAACATTATACATGAGTCTATTAATATCTATACGTATAAGTAGAGAGCTTTAGTCTCAAACCTTATTCTCTCTCTCTCTCTCTCTCTCTCTCTCTCTCTCTCTCTCTCTCTCTCTCTCTCTCTCTCTCTCTCTCTCTCTTGCTTTCTCTTACACGCACTCATACGCATACATCTTCTCATTCTTTTCTCTTCCTCTCTCTCTTTCACTCTTTCTCTCCTTCTTTCTTTCTCTCGTACATACAATCTCTCACTTCCGGCAACTCCCTTCCCTCGTCGTTCTATACGTGTTTTCTACATCGTCCGCGTCTCCACCGTTCACATTCACGCAATCACGCGCATGCATACGTACATTCTTACCCATCGTTAACTATCCCTCTCTTTCTTTCTCTCTATCTTTATTCATTCGCCAGTATACCTTCGCGACTCTTCGCCTTTAAATCCTTGAAACGACTTATTACTCCCCTTTACAACGAGAGACTGCTTATTTGCCGTCCTTCTCTTTTTCTTTGTTCTCATCAACTTCCTTGTCCTTCTCAACTTCCTTCTCCTCTTTGTCCGCTTTCTCCTTATCGCCTTCTTTTTCCTCCTTGGACTCTTTGGACTCCTTCGCCTCTTCTTTGCCTTCCTTCTCTTCCTGCTTCTCAGGCTTCGGTAGATGCGTGTTCATGTCCAGGCTGGAGCAAATCTCGTCCCAATCCGGGAAACATCGTTCTTTAACGCGCGAGCAATGGCCAACCAAGTTGGGACAATTCTCGACCATGTAATCTCGCAGACTGTACGGAGTGTCTTTGTCGATGTACAGGATTTGAGCGAGATGCGCAAATGCCACCACGTCCATCTGCACAAATTCAAATAAAATCCGCCAAGGCGGATCCAATTATATCGATTGCCGAAATTATAATCTATAATCTCTATTTTATCAATTCTTGTGTTAAAACAAATATAATTACAAATCAACTTAATTCACATGCGCTATACGATATTATAAATCATTTTTATAAAAAATTATAATTAGAAAAAGCTTTTCATATATATTATAAAGAAAATATTAATATTCACGCAAAAGGTAAGATGTAAAATTACAAAAAAAAACTTGTTATATCAACGCAAAGATTGACATGATATTCTATATAATTCAAATTTTACGATAAATAAATGCTCGTGAAAAACAATTCACAATTATTCAAAATATTGAAAATTATATTAGACATATCAATGGTTTAATTTGAAAACTGATAATATAAAATTAATTGTTCGAGCTATAATATTATTGTTTTAAATTATTCAAATTACTCAAAAAGATCAATCCCCAGATATTAAATAAGGTATTTTTATTTGTTTATTTTTTGAAGTTTATTTTATTAAATCAATTTTAAAAGTTTTAATCAATTGGAACTCGAAAACGAAAGTTCAAACCAACAACTATTGTTTGCTCAGTCCGGTGTCCAATATCTGTGAGATAACTGAAAACAAAACTTTTTTGCTGCAATGCCCAACGAGAGCACCGTTTTGCCGTAGGCGGTATTTGATTTTCATCGATATTATCTTCGGTGTTAGATTACGGGTAACTGGAACTATTATTTACACAGCAAATCAAATACTCCGCTGAAATTATTCACAGTATATAACGCGAGATCGCGATAGGCAACGGCGCTAACAGTTTAACGATGATTTAATGACACTTACGGTAGTCGGCTCGTCCCCGAAAAAGAAGGGCTTGTCAGCGAGCGTGTCCGAGAGTACCTTGAGATCGGTGCAGCCAAATTGGGACACTTCCTCCGGACTGTGCACGCCCATGCCCTGAGCCTTCACTTTTCTCGCACCCTGCAACCAATCCAACTACCATCTCACTACAAATGGTCACAATATTTTGTTCTGCAATTGCGCTTCTTTGTCTTGATACTACCTCTAGCTAGCACATTCATAGACATTTATGGGCACAAGCGCAGTTTGTGCACTCTAAGCGAATACTATGAATGATTCTGGAGATAGCATGAAGTAACATTGTGATAACGTGTAAGTAGCGAAACTTGGTCGAAGTAAATTCAGAGAAAAATATCATTTTATCATTTTATTTGTTTTTTAATTCAATAAGGTTTATACTTTATTTTATCGATAAATTTGCATTTCATAATCATCCTTATATTCCATATTATTAATATCTAGATGGAAACCTCGACCAGGACTCAACTAAGTGAGTTAAAATGATCGCTGATGAGACTGGCTATTCGAGGTACATTTTTTAATACTAGGAGAAATGTGCAATGTAACAAAACTACAATTAATTTACACGAATGCAAACTAGCATAATGTAAGTGTACATGCATGGCTAATTCGAAAACGCCGAGCATATGAAATCGTGCGTCTTGACAAATCAATGAGAGAAGGTCGAGAGAAATTATTTTTGCATACAGCATACCTTATAGTTTATATAACGATGGAAATAATGTGGAATATAATTATGGAAATATGCAAACAAGTTATATGAAAACACGTAATGGATGCGAATAAAATCATCAGAATCGAATGATCAGAAATTGTGAAACGTGAATTATCATCCAGTGATCTAACGTCCAAGTTATATGCTAAGTCACACCGAAATCACACGGCGAACGACAAACAAAACTTACCTTGCGTCCGAATGTAAGCTTGAAGAAGAAATTCAGAATGGCATTTGGGATACGTGATCCCAGAGCGAGTTGCAGATTGACCTTGTAGCCCTTCAGCACCTGGTCCAGATTCTTCGTGCGCCAG
Source organism: Pogonomyrmex barbatus (assembly GCF_055798465.1). Taxonomy (NCBI): domain Eukaryota; kingdom Metazoa; phylum Arthropoda; class Insecta; order Hymenoptera; family Formicidae; genus Pogonomyrmex; species Pogonomyrmex barbatus. The sequence continues at coordinate 3,804,977 of NW_028297114.1, read as the reverse complement.
CACGCGACAACCCAGACGAGATGATTCTCGATCATCGATATCATAGCATGGGAGACGCTTCGCTGCTCGGATGTAAGACCGGCGTCCAAGTCCTTGCCGAATTTCTGGCTCAATTCTCGCAGGATAATGGTGCTATCCGCGATCTCCTCGCCGTTCAGCTCGACGAATGGCAACTGGCCCTTCTTAGAGCGGAATTTCATCTTGTGATCCACATTCTGGAAACAATCAAATAGTCAATTCTTCGTTAAAGTGAATAATAAGTATAACAAAATATATACTATAATAAAATTATTTTTAAATTAACAGCGCGACGATTTTGATTAAGGAGATAATAACTTCAATCCTTCGCGCGATCTGTTAATAAAAAAAAAAAAATATATATATATATATATATATATATATATATATATTTCGTCATTTTGTTCGTTTATGTGACTTTGCAATTTGGTTTCTATTAAATCGTAACGCGATCGAGTTTCCGCTTTGAATTTGAATATTTAGAATAAAATCACGATGAGAGTTTTTCTTTCGACGCGCAGATGACTCAAGACAAAATTGCCGGATTAATCGCCGTCTGTAATTATTGTTCCGTGTTGCAAAGTAGAATGTTGTGAAACGCAACTGCGATTCTTCGTCATTGCGCGTAATACATAACGTTACACCGAGACGGACAGGCATAGGCATACCTACACTCTCGCGAGGCACATGCTCTATTTATAGATGTATGTACCATGTTAAACGCATAAGTGGGATATCGTGGCTTTCACAGGTGAATCAGCTTATTACATGTAATGTTCTAGGAACGTTTCACGCGTTGATATATAGGGTGTCCCGAAATTGTCACTACGTTGCATGAATGATAAAAATTCTTTGATAAATTTAAAATATTTTTTTTCTTTACCGATAAGTTAACAGTATCTTTCTTTACATCATTCGGTATAAATGTTTTATCATTAATGTTCAATTAGTTTTATATTAAGTTTTTATTAAAATAAATTCTTCTTTAGAATATTTGGGAAACCAGATTTCGTGTAAAATACTCATATTGAATAGTTATATAGTTGAAATATAATTTGATGAAAACATTTGCTATTTTTGGCGAAGAATAATTTTTTAATTAGCTGATAAATTCTCGTGACATTGATTTTAAATTCGTTAATCTGCTATTTGGAAAAATGTAACATTCAAGAAAATTAAAAATTTAATTATATAATTTATAATTATATAATTTATCAGCATATAAAAATAAAATAGAGATCTCTCTTGATATTCCAATTACATATTAAATTAATACTTCTTCTTGCTATTTATAATAGAAAAATTCGAGTTAAACGCTATTTGTAATATATATATATATATATATAATTATGAAGAGAATATAGAAATGTATGTGTATTTTCAATCATAACAGAGTACATATAATTATTCAGTATTAAGTAAGTCAGTGTCGTTTAACATTAGAATCGTAATATGAATGTCATTAAATCTGCTAGGTAAGATTTTTGCGTGATACTTGAAGCACACGCTTTCTTACACGCATAATGCATCATGCGAATCAAGTATCTCGTAAAACGTGTAAGGTGACACTTCGAGTTAAAGTCAAACGAAAAGAACAGATCCGCTAGTACAATAATGTATCTCACCCCGAAAACCGGCTTGTCGACATACCGAGATGGAAATAAAAAGCGGAGCAAATCGCACGGAAGTTTGTGAAGGCTTGTAAGAGGGAAAACGGGGGATGAAAAAGGGATTAAGAGATGCGTGTGAGCACAATGTGAGGAATACGCAAGAGTGGAGTGAAACGCAAGTTCGGAAGAGCGAACTCGAAATGAACAAACAAAAGGAGCAAAGATGCGTGGTGGGGGCCAATTACATCCGAGTCGAGGTCGCGCATAAAAAAAGAAGAAAAAAGAAAAAAAGGGCAGAAAAAAATTAAAAAGAAAACTGCAATGCCGCGTGAAGTTCAGTCATGTTAGAGAAAGCAGTGTTATATACGCCGTATACAGATCGAGCGGGTCTGTCGACACGAGGAAGAGGCAACGTACGTAGCGGAGAGATCCATTGCTCCAGTTTTAACCCCTTTGGTCGGGCACACGGCGGCCGAGATCGATGAGGGCTGGTATAGTCCCGCATAATACGCATTTGTTGTCAGCTGTACAGGGACCGGAACCGAATGTTGACATGCGGTAGTAAGTTGCCTGAATGAGTCATCTTTTTGCCGAGCCTCATCTCGTTTGCTATTTTAATTGATCGAGCTTTTCACTTTTTTCAATTTCTTTTTCGCCCCCGGAATTTACACGAGAAGACGTCGAGGAAGAGATTTCTTTCATTCTCGTGAGAAAGAAATATAAAATCAGAATCAAAATCGGAGTCACTTATTTTGATTTCCTGGCTCGTTATTCTCATTAGTTAGTCAAAGTGCTTTTTGAATTTAATTTATAACATCGATAACGAAAAGTAGTCGCAGGGCGGGGCCCGAACGTTGCACCGAACGTTGCCCCGCGGCTCGCCCTCATTCCAGCACATTTACGTCCATGTTACATCATGTTTATTATTTATCTGTTACATGTTTGATTCCCGATATGATAACGATAATAACGAAGGCGAGGTCAGGGTGGAGTCGGGTGCATTGCCCTCGATATAAAATGCAACGACATCCCCATTACGTCATACGACGTTATTTATCGGAATTTCTCGCATTTTTCAAAAGTACGGCTGTCTCGATCAATTCCGATTGATAATGACAACAAGAGAGAAAGAGAATTCCAAACACTCTCCTCGATAATACGTTGGCATTTTTTGTATATCATATTTATGAAAATCCCTCAGAGCTGCTTATTCAAATTTATCGAAACGCAGTATTTTAATATCGTTGATTTATTATTGGGAGAAATTTTCGAAATTTTTTATTAACGAAGAAAGATTCTCCAATGAAAGATATAGGAGATTTTATCGCTATCTGATAATTGCCAAGGAGGGTGCCTTATGTTTTAGAGGTGAACCATCCATCCTATATAATCTATTAAAATCTTTTACGAGGGCGTACCGAGAGAGCACCTCATCCTCACCCTGGAAACATCGAAACAACGCATCCCCCCTGTTCGTCGTCCTGAACGAGCGCGAGCGAGATACATACTTTGCATGCTCGATTCCAATTCATGAGAACGATAACGAGAAGAGTAGGTCCACGGGGCGGGGTCGCCTGAAACGGTCGCTCGCTCGCTCGCGCGCGCTGCCTCGGCGTGCCGCGTGGAGGAGTCGAAAGAAATGGACGAAGGGTAGCTAGAGAGCTGGATCGGTGTGGGCGCAAGGGAGAAGCGCGAGCGGAGGGCGATGAACCCGCCGCGGCGGCAGGCAGCTTCCGTCGCCTGGCAACGTCCCCACTTGGCCTTCCCCTCCATCGGCACCATTGGTACACTACGCATGCACGCACACGCACACGTACCTGCATACACACATACACAAATCACTCATATGCACACTGCTGCATCGCGCGCGTGTGTGCATGCGTATATACGCCTCACGTATGCATTGCACCGCGTGCTGGTGTATGATGATTCTCTTTCTCTCTTACTCCCTCTTGTCCCCGTCATCGTCGTAGTCACCCTCGTTGATCGTAGTCGTGGCCGCCGTCGTTTGCGCTGATATTGATCGTGCGGGATGGTACTGTGAACCGCCGCCGACGCTGACGCCGACGCCGACGTCGACGCCGACGTCGACGCCGTCGCCGATACCGACGTTTGCACGATGTAAGGACACATGCACTGAAAAAGTCGAAGGTGGGAGGACAGAGGAACAATCTCGATGAAGGGAAATGAGGGAGAGAAAGAAAGGGAAAGAGAAGCCATCTCTGTATGGGGCACAGATGTGTCCAGGGTCAAAGTTCGGGACACTATCGATTAGACCGGACCGTTTATGTTAGGTCCAGGTAAAGCGAGGGCGTTCGAAGTGGCGTAGCATCGATCGCTTTTGATTACGTTCTATTTAGAGCAGAAGCTAATGGATCCCTTTAAACTTTCTTGGCAAATTTATGGAGCACACGGCCCATGAAAATATGACATCAAAATCGACGCAAATTGCGAGCAAATTTTATTTATCTTTTGTCACAATCAAGAGACAATTAATTAATCACGCAATCATGCAAAATGTAGCATGCAATTATTGTTGACTAAAAGCAAATAATGAAAACAAAATAACATGATACAAATAAATAACACTTCACGATCATTTAACGAGAGACTTAAATAAAATCATAATAGATGAAAAAAAATCACATAAAAAAGTAAAATATTTTCCCATGCCGAATTTGCGTTTGCGTTTTATAATTAAATATAAATATATATTTAATATATAATTCATACATCCCATAACTAAGTTGCAAAACTTCTCTTCCACATTTCTCTGTGACATCGAGTAATTTTCTTAATGAAAATTCTTAGGGGAATATCCTGAAAAAAGAAGTGTCCGTGTCTAAGCATTCTAAATATACGCCTTCGTTCACCATGAGTTACAAATCAGCTTGGTCCATGCCACGCGACAATACGCCGCGTCGCGCAATCTATGCACATATCCGATCCCTCATTCATCCTAATGGACCAAAAGCGTACTGTTTCCACGCTACGTTACGTCGGTCGATGCGTTCCAACGCGACGGATGTCGCCGGAAGATTTGCATGTGTATGCCGTGGATGTGCGTCGCGTGGCACAGTATAATTGGCTACTTACAGTTGTGCCCACAGCACCGGCACACAAATAAAATTGATTTCACGAAACATGTGTGTGATTTGCATTTCGTATTTCCACATAGGAACGCCAACCTATCAACCGTTTCGACATCGAATTGTTAATCTCCGCGCGAAAGAAATTTCTCTCCTCTTCTTCCTTTCATCACACGCTGCATTCTTCTCCCGACTAATTTTTTTATCGTTAATTGAAAAAGGCGGAGAGATTCTAATTCGATTGTTTCGCCGAATGCGATCGACGAATATCGAAAGTAGAGAAGAGATGGATAAAATTGAGATTTATGCGGAAAAAAATTGGACATTGAGTCAACAACATCAAGTATAACTTGATGAGTAATTTTATTGATTCAAATTTGATATTAAAAAATAAATATGTATATATATTTCTTTCATTAAAACTACTATTGAAGAGAATTAGATTATTTTTAATTACACTTGATGTTGACTCATTCTTTTTGCAATGCAAATTTAAAAATCGAAAAGAAAATTGATCATTAATTCATTAAAGTGATTCATGAATCACTCGGGAAACACGCTTTGTTGCGATGTAACGATCGTGAGAAGTCTCGTCAAGTTCTTTTAAAGCTCGTTCATATATGTTAAAAGTTTTCAAGGTATCGTGGTAATAAAGGGATTTAACACATTCGTGCGATCATAGGCGACATACATCGTCGTATATCGCGCGTAACGCACGAATATCGAATGTGTTAAAGCACTTTTAACCGGCGACACGAAGATAAAATAAAAACGAGAGACGAGTTGAACACGCATGGTATCACTTGGTGTCGTAGTATCACGTCGCTCGGATCAAGTAGATCGCTAGCTCAGCTAACTTAGCAGATAATCCTTGGCTTTAGCCTACTGTATTCAAAGTGTTAGGCAGCGGACGTAAATTAGCAACCGCAAGCGGTCGTACCACGAGCACCGCGCTATTAAAAGTTATATTCTTCTTGCGAATTATCGTTCTTATTTTACGTCAAAGTAATATCCATGTTTCTTCTTTTTATATTTCCACCGCATCAGCGGTATCTCTAATGACGAGCAACAATGTCCTTCGCATATATTTTAAGTCGACCATACATTTGAAATAATTGAAACAATATATTATCTTTTTTCTTACAAAAATACGGAAAGAATATTTTTATTGACAAATCTAGATATTTAGCCGGATACAGATTTGAAAATAATTTTGTTAGGCCTTCAAAATTATTATGTATGACGTTCAAATTGATTGCCAGAAGGTTAAACATTTTTGCAGCATTGTTATCATGTTTCCAGAATAATTCTGATGGTCCAATCAAATTTTTTTTCAGATCTGTGTCTGGATAAATTTTTAAATTTGCCAGCAAAATTATTCTCTCCGTGTACTCTTTAACATAGCTTTTCCAAACGATTTTCATTTGTAAAAATGAACCAACTGATTCTCTGATATGGTACGCGATAACGCCGGCTATTGCAACCAAGTCGAAAAGATCGGAGTAGGAAAGATCGTGTCTCTCGATTGGATGCTGAATGTGCGCACACGATCAATAGGCACCGACAAATGCGAAGTTGCACTCTTGTTTCAGTAATCAGTCAAATTGGGAGAAACACACCACGCCTTGCATTCACGGACGGTGAATTATCTCGACATTTAACCCGTTGTTTCCTCGAGCGTGACACCATAAAGTCGCACAATGGGGCCCGTTCACGCCGCGTAAACTATCTTACGAAACACGATAACCGCGTCGATATCCTTCCTTGCAATAAATAGCTTCGAACAGCTCGTCCGAAGCCAAGAAAGTTTCTCGACGTTACCCACGTTTTGAAAATGGAATTATAGAGAATAAATTCACAATGCTTTACCTTTTGCGAAAAAACAAACTGTATCAGTATTAAAATATATATTTTAAGTAGACGCGATTAAAGATTGATAAGTAATCCATTAATAAATCATAAATTAATGATAGATGATCAATTATAAAATAATTAAGTTTTTAAAAATATATTTATTTTAAATTATACGAAAGCAAAATTATTTTTTTCAATTAATACCATACAGCATAAACATAGCTTTATCGCAATCAAAAGGATCCCAGAATTCTGTTATATTCCACACAGTTTCGTAGATATTCATTGTTTGTTATATATTGTTTGTTCTCGTAATGTGATTCTTTTCATATCTAATTAAATCTAGTTGCTACTAAATAGTGCTACATGTGACTACATGAGAATTCTAAGAGCTGAACTATTCTGTATAACAATCGATAAACTGATAAATGCAAATCGATTTGTTACACCAGCTTTTCTATTATGATGCAATTGCCACCGTCGTTACTGCGATTATAACACCGCGGTGTTTCATCAATAAGACAAACTGCATGAGCACAAAGGTACAGATAGAGAGAGAAAAAGAGAGAAAAAACAAGAGAGAAAGAGAACAAACGCATATATTTCGTGTAAAGAAGAGAGAGAGAGAGAGAGAGAGAGAGAGAGAGAGAGAATTGGAAGCGCAAGAGAACCTCGGAACATTCGGGGTCGCGCATAGATCGGTGCGCGTCGTCTATTTTTCTATGGAGTGCAATGAACCCCTGCGCGTCCACCTCGCCATTCCGCCGGGCCCGGCGTGACGGAATGAATTTCTCGCGGTCGTGGAATGTCAAGCGGACGACGGAAGAGGGAAGAGGGAGATGAAAGAGAAACGACCGCGAAGTCGAAGTTGAGCCCTGCCGTCGCGCGGCATGCCACGGCGCGGCGTCGATAAGATAAGCCGTAATGAGGTTCAATTGGAAGATTAATTAATTAAAACCCACGGCGAAGAAGTTAAATTGGACGATATTGCGGATGGTATGCAGGCACGCCGCGCTGTTGCTACTGTTGCCATTGCTGTCGCTGCCGCTGGATCATCGGCGAGAGACCGCGAGCAGAAAATTCAGGCGTGTACGAGATGGGCGGATTGCCGCGCGCGCGAGATGGTGGCGAACGAGGAGGAGGCGAGAGAGAGAAGAGAGGAGAGAACAGGAGAGGAGAGGAGAGGAGAGAGAGAGAGAGAGAGAGAGAGAGAGAGAGAGAGAGAGAGAGAGAGAGAGATTTACAGCTGCCGGGATACAGAGACCCGTAATTATGTTGCGGCCGCCTCGGCGCGGTGTTGACGAACGCGAGGCGTTTCTCCTCGACGGCGTCAAGCCTGTAACTTGGAACGCTTCGTTATACGAATGCTTCCTCGCCTTCTTCTCGATGCGCTGAACAAGCTTAACGCTTATTATTATCGTGTCTATTAACCAGGTACACATCCCGGAACACTTCGGAGTACATAGCGGAATTTCAGTTAAACGATATTGGTTGATCTAAATTTCTAATGACTGTGATATTCTCCTAAAATCAATTTCACGGGGAAATATTCTACTCGCTTTATGAAACGAGATATCGATCGTTAGCATTGCGAGTACCATAATAATCCCATATTTATTTATAAAAACTTTTTTCAGTTTTTCACGAATATATTCCAAATCAGATTTTAATTTAATTTAATAATTATACTTCTCCATTATTTGAAAATTCAAACACAATTTAATTTAAAAATATACTGTTTTTAAACTAACGCCGTTTACAAAGCTTTTTTGCTATTGTAGAACGTGCTTTTATTTCGATGTAATAATTATTAAAAAAAAGTAGAATTAATAAACGTGTTAAAAAACGTGATACAAAATTTGTTTATGGCAGATAAATTTATCAATTAATCGAACCCAATGAAAAACGCGAAGCGTAATTCCTGGCGTCTCTCAGGATAATCCGGGGAAGTACCTAATCGCGCTCCCAATAAGGTTGTATGATTCTTAGAAGATTAATAAATTATATCCGGACTCGTTCAGTTCCAGTAAGAACCTTCGTCGATATCTTTTTTTTTTTCTTGGAATACGAGGCCGCGATACTGCGCCGCGACAAGTCATAAAATAATTACGACGGACAGAGCGCCTGTCGGGAAATACGCTGGACGAACGGACGCCCAGCGCGTTACGATTCCGCTCCGTAACGAGAAGAAGCGAAGAGAGAGGAAGACAATCGCATTTCCAGAGCGGACAATCTTGTCACCGACTAATGGAATGTAATAGAACGCTCGCCAGTCACCGCCTTGCCCTCTCGCCGTCCTTCTCGTTCTCGTCTTCTCCTCCCCGTCCGCCTTCCCCTTTCGCTCGCCTCTTCGCCTCCAACGCATCCGCAGACTTTTCTCTTTGTCCACGCGCTTTGTTCTTGTTGCGAGAGACATGCGTGCGATACTCCGGTGCGGTAGCACCGGGAAAAGAGAGAGAGAGAGAGAGAGAGAGAGAGAGAGAGAGAGAGAGGTCCTTCGTCGCGCTATTTTAAGAAACGCGCTCCTGCCCCCGCATTTATTTCCGCCGCTTTTATTTCTATATATGCCACCGTACTTGAAATTAGACAGCTGGCGCGCCGCAAAAAATCTCACGGCGTAAAAACGGCTACTACTTGAACGTCGTATCGCTACTTCGTGTCTGCGCATCTCGTGACAACGATAATTAAATGTACCGATGTTATGACTACTTGCTCCGACGATTCCAGCTACTTTGCAACCATCAGTTGTGGAAACAATTTACTCTCACTGCCACTTTCTCGAGAAAGAAACAGGGAGGAGAGGATGCGGTTTTCCTGATTTCCTTATCTGAAAACACCGGATATGCATTAATATTTATAAAATTTTCTTGCTTTCTTTTTCTCTTTCTCTATCTCTACCGTTACTTCGTTGGCGTTGCGGAAAGATTAAAACTTGATAAAACGAGCGATTACACACAGAAATTAAAAGGTAAATAATTATAATTGTATGAATAAACTGGGAACAAAAACAAACCAGAGAATGGTAACTACGATACCATTAGGAAATGCTGCGCTTGAACTTTTGACATATCTTGTAACATATATTTTATATTCTTTACAGTTGAGAAAGACGACAATTTAGTTAACTTACTCTGAACTTCGAGGAATGAAATACAAGCAGCGAAAAAAGCGAGATTTAATACGCAGCAAAATGTTTTTTTTTATAATATTTGTAATTCATATTACGGGTGAATGTTTGTGTGTGTCAACAAATATTTTTATTTATGCATTTCACAGTTAATGGACTCCAGTATTAAATTATTGAATATACACGACATTTTTAAATCAAACTTTAAAGATAAGTCTTTTCTCAAGTTTGATATTTAATCTCTTTCCAAGAAAACTTAGAGTTGACCGAGTAAAGATATCATTATAAATTTATTAAAAAATCTTTCTCAAGATTTTGTGCTTAATGTAATTAGATAACAAAATCGTTGTTTTTCAAATGTAATTCTTTTTTAATATTAATGTAGACAAAAATAAAAAAAAAACGAGAGCGAGTACGTCATAAAACAAATGTAAAGTTTATTTCTAAAATATAAGTTACGTGTTGCATTGTTTGGCATCTCGTTCATGACTGATTCACTCTAGTAATAACAACAGAGCTTTGATGAAAAATAACAGTTACGATGTCAACAATCAAAGAAAATTCAAATACATGCATTTGAATCATCAATTGCATTTAGAAAAAAGATTCTTATCGTTTTTTTTAAATTGCATTTTTTACATTATCAAAAGATGACCGTTCTCTAGATTTTCGAAAAGAGGGATAACGCATGTTGTATAAAGCACATTACACTAAAGTAAAAATTTCCTACCACGTAGAATTTTTATTTTTTTGCTCTACTGAATCGCGTGATACAAGTAACAGATACGAACTAAGTATGTCGTATTTTACGCGCAGTTAGTACGTCCTAAGAACAATGTGCACATTGTTCGTGTATATATGCACAAACTCTGTACACATAATTTGCATGAACCATCGCTTGCAAATCCTTTACTGCGTCTCTAGAAACATGCAAGTTTAGAACAATGGCAATAGAGGAGACAAATAGGCACTAATACACGGTACAATAGAATACGATTTATCGAAATTGAATTTCGAAGCTGTATTAATTTGTCGAACATAAATTAATATAACATATAAATATAATATAAATAATATAAATTCGTATATAAAATAACATAGATATCTATATTTTTTTAGATGTTCCACAAAACCAGAATGATTCGTTAAAAATTGCAGGTACGTATCAACTACGGCAGGTAGATATCAACTACGTTGATATCTAAAATAAGCATGTGAAAAGAATGCAATATTGAAGATTTGCCGACTTGATGTCATATTTTAAGCAAGGTCTATGGAAAATCGATTGTTTCCAATTAAACCTTTCTTTAGGAATTCTCAGAAATTTTGCGGAGTTACGCTTTATTATTGCAATATCTTTTTCGGGATGAGCACGTGTGCGTTTCTTGGATACAAAAGTTTCCCCTGGAAAAAGGGAAGGACTCCTGCGGTGTGCCAAGACTCAAGGGACAGTTTTAACATAAAATTGTCTCATTGGAACCATTTCGATAGACTCCCGTCTTCGCTTCAGGTCAAAATATGAATAATACACAAGTTTACAGCAAAAACTTAAAGCAGACATGGTGCTTCTTATAGACTTTTGGATGCTGAAAACGATGCTGCGAACTAAATCTTTCCAGCATGTTAGTTAGGTTTCCAAAATAATTTTAGCATGCAAAAAATGGCTTTGTTTGCAATATTATGATAGATTTTTTTCTAAAGAAAGTTTTTCTAAAGAAAACACTTCTCATCTCGTTAAAAATAACGAAAAGAATGTTTTTTATAATCAATAGAGAAAAAAATATGAAAACAACATGTTAATTACCGCGATACCTTCGAGACAAAGATAATTTACGATTGCATCGATGCATTTTTTCTGACAACAACGAGAACAAATGTCGAGGAAATGTTACCGGAAAGCGGTTCGTAACGCTCGTTGGTAACGATGATGCGCCAGGTGCGCGGAGTTTCGTGCAACTGAAATATCGAGCGACTCGGACTCGCTTTACCGCAAGTAATATCGCGTAACGGGATCGATAATATCGAGGAGCTATCGCGTTACGCGAATTGCGGGTAAGGTACGGACGCATGTCACGATGCAATGTTGTTTATAATGCGAGTGCATACTGCGTCTTTGCGCGACGCGAAGGAGACCGGCGAGCTTCTTGCATGTCGAACGGCGTAATTGAGATTGCACCGTCGCGTTAAACGGCACGAAACACGAGAAATTATCATATGCGAATCAATCCGGTGTAACAGATAGTATAAATATAATGTTTCCCATTAAAGCAAGATAAGATCGGTAGTCTGTTGACACATTCCTCTCTCGAACATTCATGAACACGCTCATTTTAATAATGCGGTCTTTCGACATTGTGTACACATTCGTAGCGTAATATTCAGGGTTGTGTAATTAGACCAGAAATATTTTAATAAATAATTCCTCTCTTTCATCTCTATATAAACAGCACAGAAATAAGATAAAATAAAATAATAATAAATTCTCGGCATATATATTAAAGGCAATAAAATAATATACTAAAAATTAACTGATCTTGAAATTAAACTTGGAGGCAAAATTAGACAAAATTAGCGTGGAGCATATGAATTTAAATTTTGGAGCAATTCGCCTAGTCGCAGACATGATTGAATTTCTGTAACAGATTTCTGTTAAATTGCCTAGGACTGTTTCCTTCAAAAGGGATGACAACTGCTGCAATCGTTAACGCACTCGTTGTCGCAGCAGAGTATGATAATCGCGAGGTTCTCGAATTATCTAAACCGCCATTCCGAGCGGAACCTCGATGCGTATGACCGTGTTGCAATAGTTCTCGCGCCAGTAACTATAAGACTGAATTCCAGGATATACCATTCCGGTGAGTCATTCTTCATGAATAATTGCGTCGAGCGACCGATCATGCTGGACGATAAAAACTCGCGCCGCGTTCGTGTCGCTTAATCAGAATACTCTGGAATAGCTTAATTTACGACCAACATTATTGACTATGCATTAAATTACGCGATGTCTCATTACGAGCGCGACTGATTAGCCGCGTGACTTGACGGCGGAATGCCGAGAATTTATCATCGAAAGAAATTTTAGTAACTGAAGCCAATTTATTATCGATCACTCGGTCAATCGCGAACGAGTAAATCATCAGTCTGACAGTAAAAATAGTCATGGAAACGCGAGGGCTTGCATGGTTAATGTCTCAATCGACAGTGATTGACAGTACGAGCTGGAATTTTTATCTGTTTGTATCTCTTGCGTTACGGCGTTACATCCTGTACTAATTTTTCATTACGTAAAACACATTTTTCTCATTATTAAAATCGAGATACACAATCTACAACTTTTACTCAATGTAAACATATCTCCATATCTGCATATATTTTCATCATTCCCATATGCTTTTTATCACTCGCAACATTGTTGTGTGAAACGTGTACATGTGTATAATATTATAAATATTTTTCAAAAACCCTCACTTACTTTGTATCTTTTCAACTTTTATTTATTCACTTGTGCATACATATCGTAACGAACTGTTTACTGATCCTGTGAATCAAGTGATATCGCGGTATCTTGACATTTAACATTTAGCCGTGCCTCGTGAACGAGAACGAGAACGTTTAAAAATCAGTTAATGAAAATTAAAGACACTTTGTGCGGGAGCGTTTAGAAAAAAAATCCGTATATAAAAATTCGCAACGGGCTGCCGGCGATATAAATAAACGCCGCAAGGTGCAGAAGGGGATACGCAAATTCCGTAAGAATTAATCAGATCGTCAAGGAACGTAAATCATCCGGTCGACATGCATAGCGAGCGCATACGCGGCTGAAGGGAACGAGGAAACGGGAGGAAAGGGGAGCAAGACGCGAGAAGTAATTTCGCAGTCGCGCGTGCACGCGAGGAGATTGTTTTCCACCGAGCTCATCGGCAGCTCGTCAATATGTATCGCATTATTCCTGCTCGCCGGTGCGCCACGGCCGGCGTTCGCGGGCTGTCCATCTTGCGACATACGTGCGACTCGCGCGCATCGCTATATAAAGTGAGCACATAGCGCGCATACACTCCTCTTTATCGCCGTCGTCGCGAGACGGCCCTGCCACGAGAGGCACGCTGTATGAATGCCATGATTTCCATTCCGCGCCTGTCGCCGTCTCCGTCGCCGTCTTCGTCGCCGTCGCCGTCGCCGTCGCGCACTCGCGGCATCGAATTATTGACGCAAGGCGGCCTTTGGCACGCGCTCGAATAACAAACGCGATACGAGATTCTTAAACGCGATGCGAATTCTTATTCTCGCATATAATGCATATTATCATTGATCTATACATGAAAAGAACAATTTTGCTGGATGTAGAGCTGAAGAATAATTTTGTTGACCTATCAGAATAATTATATAGTTCAAATTAGTTGTTGGAATATAAATTATTTTATAATATTTTCACTTGTATTTAAATGTCCTACTAATTTTCTCGATTAAATTTCAGATCTATATTCGATCAAATTATTAAATCCTACAGTAAAATTGTTCTTTCTGCGTAGAGTTGGGCGGTGCATCGAAACTGTCTTGACAGATGTAGAAGAAGATAGGATGATGTATGAGTAGAAGCGACTCGTGTAGTCTAAGGCCATGAGACACCTGATGATATATCTATTTTCAACTTACTTGTTTTGCATAATAAACAAGTAGAAGTCATAGTTATTTATTACATATATAATAATTTCCACATATTTACACAGCGTTGCACATTTAAAAATGATATCACATTAAGAATGGTTGCAATTAGTGCAAATATTGTTCCCTTTTCTGCTAGATAAAATTCAATTAATGAGAAAATTGTAGAAAGAGAGAGCCACGTGCCCATTTATTTCTCTCTTTCTAGTCGAGACGAAAGATGAATTGAAGAAATTTTGCCATATGCTCCGAAATTATATCGATGTTTATAACGAGAAATATTCAGTACGCAAATTTGAAGAGCACATGGAAAGAATAAGTTTTTTATAAAATCTAAAAATTTGGCTACATACAGATTTAAAAAATAATTTTGACTATCGATATTATATAGAATATTTAAACATAATGATAATACAGCAAAATCTTGTTATATTGCATCCTACATAACTATTTTAATACAACAAAATTTTTCAGATTTATATCCAGCAAAATTGTTCTTTCATCTTGCAGATGATATATTTTTATTGGAATACATCTTGTCTCAAAAATTTATTCGCACATCATATTCTCTCGTGATATTTGAAGTTTGTTGATAATGAATACGTAATCGTGTCCTCTTTCTATCAGAGAATTCTGTTGAATTAGTTTTTACTTAGATTTCGTTGAACTTTAAGAACTATGCTATCTGCAGTTTTAATCTTCGAAAAGTACTTTCCTTAAAATTTCTTTCTTCTTTAAATTTTCTGCATCTCCCAAAAATTCTTGCAAACTTTTGTGATAAAATATTATTTAGACTCAGAGAAATAATGTCACGACAAACGCGCTTGTTATCGTTATACATATGTATATCGTTCGCTAATTAACACATTGATTATCATTGCTGCATGTTTGCATCAACAATAGATGCTTGCCAGCATTGAACAGCCATTGTTTGATTTGCGCAAAACTTGGCGGTTTTGAGAAGCGAATGAAAATAATTTTGCTTTTCAATTCTTGATGATATTCAAGTTTAGAAATGTTGCTTTATTAAGTACTACAAATGTTCAATCGGCTATTGATAGCTAATTTTTTTTATAAAACTTCGACAGCTGATTTGAACTTAAAAAACTGAATATCAACAAGCAAAGAAAAAATAATATTAAAGCTATTTTCGTCAGTATATGTCGTATATCGTCGATACGAGATAATTATGAATAAATATTCTATTGATCAAGTCTTGTCTTCACGATAGAGATGATAACATAATTCTGTCATTGGATTAATCATTCGGTCAAGTCAAATCTTAACAGAACGTGCACGTTAGACGCAACGTACGAGTTATAATACGATAATAACAAAATATTTATAATTAAATATGTTAATTACAGATTGATTTATAATATGCTTATATCCTTGTCATATATCTAAATTAATGTAATAAAAAAAATTTTTTTTAATTATTTAAAAAATAAGCAAATTTAATTCAAAATTAATATCGATTTCTTCTAAATAAATAATATAGAATAATTAAATTCTTCATACAACTAATTTTACATTTTATCATTATTTTAATTATGTATAAGGCTTAATATAACAAAGATATGTTAAAAATTAATTAATGTTAAAAATAAAAAAATCACGTAATAAGTAATGCATGGTGAAAACAATTTTGCTGATAAAAATGGCTTGATACAGATTTGAAAATAACTTTGATGAATCTTCAAAATTATTGTGTACAAATTATTATGCACAATTATTATGTTTAAATTAATTACTAGAAGATCAAAAATATTTGTCATATTATTATAATGCTCAAGTGTTTGACATGATAATTTTGATGATGCAACAAAATTATTTTCAAGTTTGTATGTGGCCAAACTTTTAAATTTGCCAGCAAGATTCTGTTCATGTTAATTTTCTTTCGCAAAGAACGAAATTGGATCTCATCTTTATTTATAAATTTATCTTTATTAGAATTTAGATTGCTACACTGTTGGAAAAAAATGTGTTGAATTTAACATAAATCGCATGTCCCAAACGGTCCACTCAAAATTTTATGTTAATTTAACATAATATGGATGTGTTAAATAGTAACATCGATACTATGTTAATATTTCAACAAAAAAGAAATGTACTCTTGATTTTAATTTGCAGTTAATTGCGTATTATAATTAATATAATTTTTATGATAAAATAACATGTCAAGACGCGTCAAAATTCAAGACTGTGCCGAAATCACACAAAGAATAATAACAAGTCATCCCCACTCCTGTTATAGAGTAAAATCAATATTATTTTTGTGTAAATTTTAACATATTGAATAAATACGTACGAATTGTGTTATTTTAACACATTTCTTAAGTCATTTTAATAATTTTACATTTTATATTTGTTAAGGTCAGTTAACATAGTAGACATGTGTTAAATTTACATATAAATATGTAGATTATTTAACACAAAAATTTTAATAAGGACCGATTTTAACACAAATACAAAATGTTCTTTACTGTGTAGTAGAGAATTATCTCTGCACCGCACTCTTCATTCTTCATTCTCGCAAATATTGGCGCATTATAAAAAGGAAAGATGTTTGACACGACGTAATCGCGAATTCCTAGCTATCGCGGTGAAATTTTATTTGCAAACTTTCATCCATCTACGATATCAGATTAGCGGTATATCCGTGTGCATGTATTTTAATGACGCGTACGCACCAACACGCACGCGTGCCGAGTGCACATGCACGCATGCGGCTATTCGGCCGTACGGCAGGTGAGGAAAATATGCACCTACTTTACGGTTGAGGCAGGTCGCGGTCTTTAAATCGCCGGAAACGTATGCGCGGCTAGAGGAGGAGAGGCACGAGCGAATCGCGTGTTCCTGCTTCCTCCACCATCCCGTCACTTGACATTGTATTTTCGCTGCCTTTCGAAAGCTTCTCGGAAAGACACCGTGGCCGATAATCGCGACCAACGCCGTTACCCGACTATATGTATCTTAAAACAGGTTACGGCAAACGGCGTAGTTGGGATACATATCGACTGCGTGTATCTGTATTTTTTTTTCTTTTTCATCTCGCCGGTGAAAAGATACATAGGCCGACTCTTCAAACTACCGGGTGTCCGTTTATCTGGAGTTCGTTTTTGTAATACGAATTTTTCAATTTTTTTCTATGACGTGCTTGTAGCAATATTTGATTTTTGTTAACAAGACATGTAAAATTGGCTTTTGAATAACAAAAATGTATGATCGGCGTAGAGATTGCTACTTCTAACGTTGTCGATAATCAAATCTTAAATTAAAACAGTTGAGCTGAACGATAGCATTCTGTCTATTCATATGTTCATTTGAGGCTGCATCTGTCGACGTTTCTAACCGAAAGAACAAGGAATAAATCTAGGACATCCCGTATAAATATACACCGTGGTTCAGAAATATCGGCGGTGAACATACACGTTCTCCGATTAAAGCTAATCTACTTCGTGTAAACACCACGATGTAAGACTGCAAAACAGCTGTTTATATCCGATCTATTCATTTTCCGGAATATCTCGTTCTTTTACCCGCGGCAATAAACCGCGGCACCTTCGCTCATCTTCCCCGGGAAAATTATTATTTCCATGTACATAAAATCCAACGTTCTTATGCTACTCGCGTGCATCTTCCCTGAAGATACGGACGACGCCGTTCCATAACGGTTAAACGTTCGGTTCATAACCGGCGTGAGCGTCGTGAAGGAACGAACGACGGTGGGAAAAATAACGTCGGCGGCTTCTTCTAAGTTAACCGGGAGCACTTTGTTTTTTCTCCCGTAGAATGCTGTTTAAATCCTATGACTCAGCTAATTTCATGGCTCGTTAAGTTGCGAGCGACCCAGCCCGCACTACAACTCGGTCGGTGTTGATTATGTCTTTTACAGTACCCTTCGTGAAGAATTCACAAGCATTGTGCAGTCATTTATAATTGTAGAGAGAAATGTCATTGGTATGCGGACTGCATCTCTGATCAGCTTCACTTTTATCGGACATTTGCGCCATGGATATTCCGCGGAGACGATGGAATTTCTACCGGAAATAATCAGAATTCAAGATCGATTTACTGCTTTGTTGATGAATTTTACGATATATTTATTAATATTAACTTTTAAAACATTAGTTTGACAGATTAATCGCTTGTAATTATATTTCTAAAGAGAGACGAAAAAATCGAGCGAATTAAGATGTCGTTAAATAAATTATTAAAAAATTATAGCAAGACGTGTATTTGGAAAGCTTAAAAATTTCACTTCGAGTGTGAACCACGGTGATTTACGCCTATGCAGTGACCGAAGGTCAAAGATGCAGCTGCACCGAGTACAGCGGCTTCGAGAGTCATCTCTTACACTACCCGCCCTTTCCTTCCTTGCCCTTCCCTCTTCAATAAGTCAGGCCGACGGAAATCTCAACGTGTAGTTTTCTTGAATTCCCGATTATACACAGGGTGTTCGAAAATTACGCACTTTCTCCTCTGATAATGGAACTTTTATTTGCTTTGCCGAGTGAATTCTTTTTGTATAATGATGAAAATAAATCTTGAAGCAAACGAGGTGGAAGGAATTTGCGCGGAATAAAATTGATAAATGTACACGTGTTGTTTTATAAATAATACAACAGATTCTTATAAGAATGTTTCGTGAAATAAAAATCCTACGGCATTAGAAATCTTCAGAAACCGTTCTTCATCTCTTAATTGTTCTCTTATTAAGTTCTGGAATTACGTGAGAGATCTAAGAGCTAACTCCGCACGAGATGCACTTCTACGCTTCAGTTAGGCGACGCCGGTGGTGGGAAACCCGTGACAGACGGGTGCGAAACACGTGTGAACACTCCGGGAGGATTAACGGGCGGATGCTGCACTTAATAATTTGCCAATTGTTTCTACATCGTGGCGCGGTCACGTTAACCGGCAGGCGTTCGCGCGCTATGAGCGCCGCACTCAGATGGAAAACTATTTTCTTCTTACGCGCCGATTATCGACGAAATCGTTTTAGTGCTCCAGCCTTATTTCCCTTCTCCCTCGCACCCGCTCCCCCTCCCGACCCTTTTGTATCGGGGTTAAGTGCCTTTCTGAATTACTCTCCCCTAACAAACGGGATTTTGATGTTCGGAGTTTGCGCCTCCGACGGCGTGTCTCCCATAAAGATGCTCGGCGTAATCGGATGTTCTCGGAGCGCTGGTTATGGAGGATGCAAAAAAATCCTCCATTTATCCCGCGTGCCGTAGTCAATGACCTGATACCCAATCTAATCTCTGAACGCTCATCCGGTATCACCGGCATGAGGCATCGAACGTTTACGTAAATGCGGGAATGCGGAAGCGAAAGAATTCAACGACGATTCGTGCGATTTCATTGATTAGCTCCGCTTAGCTGAATTGGGGAAAAAGCGGACGAAGTCGCATTCCATGAATCGACAGCAACACACATTTCAGCGCGTGCCCTCCCCCGGGCCGGTTCCGTCTCTCCCGTACGAAAGTCTGAAACGTTTTGCTTTTCTCCTCGCGCATACAATGATCGTTCAAACAGACAGCTTCATCAAGGAGAAACGCACTTCTCCGTGATATATTGTCGCGCGCCGGAAACGGTGAGGCCCCAAGGTTTCATCGGCGTACCTCGAAACCCAGATCCCTCTTACGAGCTCTCTCGATCCTTGAATAATTCCTTGTCTTCTCGCGGTGACTTGTTAAAAATAAATTTTCCGAATTTATCCAAGGTACATATCCCGTTTCGTGCAAGGTTACACATTCTTTTTTCGGGGAAAGTTAAATTCGAAACTGGGATAATAAGAAGTCACATCGAAGGTAAAAAGAAGGTCTGTCCGAATATAGGACGGACCTCGCGCTATCTCCAGATTACAAAGCGACGTCGATTGTTCCAATTACCGAGATATCGATGCAAAATAGAAAAATTCGAAAAAAGTATTTTCCGTTGGTTTGGAATGTGAAGTAACCGTTAGCGTTATCCGAAATTAACCAGCTTGACCA
The DNA here is from genome assembly GCF_055798465.1 of Pogonomyrmex barbatus. Taxonomy (NCBI): domain Eukaryota; kingdom Metazoa; phylum Arthropoda; class Insecta; order Hymenoptera; family Formicidae; genus Pogonomyrmex; species Pogonomyrmex barbatus. Next base: position 3,784,618 of record NW_028297114.1, on the reverse strand, counting down.
ATTGATCTCGATCATTCCACCCGTTATTTGTAGCCATCTTGATAATGATTAGTTCAATAGGAACTTCCTCCGTATTACCTGTGACCTCTTTTCTTCCAATTCTACCATTTCGCGATTGGAACGGGTATTCATTGGGAAAATACGATGAATGATATCTCATGACACAATATTACAGCAAGATAGAGGCCATCTTTCGGCACACAATTACGACACATTTTATGACAAAATTGATCCTAAAAATAATTAATCAATGCAGAAAATTGTTATATTTTAGCCGCTATATAAATGCATTAAAAGAAATTTTATATAAAACGTTCATATATTTGTAACTATAAATATCAAAACCACTTGAAAACTGCAAGTTTTCATTATCAAAACTCGTGATTTTTAAATAATTAAATAAAAAAACTGAAAGATAAATTAAATTTCAAAACTGTGTTACAAACAATGGGCTTTTGCTGTGTTTTCAGAAATACAAAGTATTTTACTTCAAATACATCAAAGAATCACACGGAAAATAATAGAGATATAAAGATTTAATAAAGATTTAAAGGAATGTATGTAATTTGTCTTTTTTTACAAGACACAACAATCAATTACATTATTATAGAATTATTTTCGTTTTTCATTACGTTAAAATGAAAAATAGCTTCTAATATCAGCGCAAACTTTATGCGCTATTTATAGAAAATCGTGAATAACTGTGCAACTGATATGCCTTAAAATATCAATAAAAGCTCTATTAATCATGCTTTAACACTGAACGAATCCTTTGTTCAGATTAGATATGACAAGTATGTCAGAATGAAACATGTGTCGACAGTACCACTAAACTTTTCTCCCTAGAAATCAATCTCTAAAGCTAATGTTACCGTCAATAAAATTAAATAGATTAGATTAAGAACGTTCGTGGCAATTTCGTTGAAACTCGCCTTAGAATTGTGTTGAGAAATTACAAGTATCTATAAAATATATATTGATGTTATTGCTAAGCTTTTTCCCCCTAGAAACCGAGCTCTAATGTAATCTAATATTATCATCAATAGAGCTAGATTAGATTAGAGACGTTCCGTTGAAATTCGCTTTAAAACTTTGTTAAGAAAATTTCATCAGCGGCATGGGAAGCATTCTTCCTGCGTTTAGCATTGCCACGAACGGCAATGTTGCCGTTCCCTTGCGAAGGAAAGCGTTATGTTCAACAGATGTCGGGGTAACGACTCGAAGGGGTAGGCAAGAGCGACAATGTAGAAGGAAGATAAATGTGTCACGAGGGTCGATAACCAGGCTAGAGATCACCGACGCGGAATTCTGCAGAAGTTACTACAGTAACTACGGAAAATTTATTCTCGCAACGCGACTATATAAATGGCGTATGTACGTGTGAACTCTCCGAGGCATTCGAATAGATCTCTCCTTAACGCAAATTATTTTAACGCAACGTGATATCTTTGATTTATAAGATGGTGAAAGGTGCTTTCGTTTTAATTTCAACGAGTTTTGAAATATACGCTTTAATAAAGCGTACTTTAACTCGAGGATTAATTGGTATTTACAGTAGGAAAAGAAAATAACTGTTAAAAGGGACACTTATTAATTTTTCGCTAAAAATAGCGGTTATTTCCATTTTGCTTTTTTAAAATTATTATCTTTCTTCTTATTTTAAAAATTTTATTAAAAATACGATTCTGGAATTTTTTAATTTATCTCAATTACTCCTGATAGAATATTAAAGTCAGAAAATTTTTAAATTCTATCTTTTTTTGATAAAAATATGTATTAAAGAAAATGGAGACGATAAAAAAATGACCGCTTGGTACTTTTACTGTTAAAAGAGACTACAGAAAATCCGATCCAAAAGTCTGTCGAAAGTGCGGGACATTTATGATAGTTCATGCATAAGAATCGGTACTTCTGGCCCGTTCGTGCGATATCGCGAAAAGAGAAAATTTCGTTTCGAGTCGCCGCAATTTCTACCGGTATAAGATGTAAGATACATAAGTTTCGAATCACGTCGGTCGGAATCTCGCGGTCTCAGAAGCATTCCGTATGTGTTACAGTCCGCCAGTAATGAAAATGTGAGAAGCCCGTTAACCAGCCGCTCCTAACAATCACACAGCAGCCGACAATGAAGATACAAAAGCGAAGCGACGAACGAATTCTCAATTGGCCATTATACCGATCATTAGCGATGATTTTCGCTCACAATATCGTTCTAATGAATCGCGATAATTAAGCGAGACGAGAGTGAGGGATGCTATCTCGCTGGGAAGAATTTCAACTTTCGCGCGAGAAAGCGTCGTTGTCATCGACAATGACGAACAAACAATTGATTTTCGCGACCATCGATTCACGCGGGGAAAAGAAGGGATTCGCGACATTGTGCCGATCTTTACAGAAAAAAAATTCGTCTTAAATCAAGACACTACATGTATTCATATAAATAAGAATATCATAATTTCTATATAGAAGAGTTTTAATCGATCAAATAAATGTTGAATCGAGCAAAGGTAATACTTGAATTGATACAAACTCCATCAAATCAAGATTTTTAAGAAAATTATAATATTCTTATATACTTTTCTTGGTTTAAGATTAATTTTTTTTGCACATAATTTTGATGATTTAACAAAATTATTTTTAGATCTGTATTGAGCTAAATTTTTAGATTTGCCAGAAAAATTATTCTCTCCGTATATCCTCGACAATTTCGACATGCCGATTATTATATCTTTGCGTTTCTCAGGAGCCGAAACAAGCGCAACCGTAACGATTCTGACGGAATAGACGGAACTTTCGTCTAAGATCGTTTTCTTGCCCTGTGTCGGAAGCGGGATGCCCCGCTTTCTATATCAATAAAATCGCGCAGCGGAAAGCAACGGATCTACCGCAAATAGACGTTACTCCGAAATTACCGCATCGAATTTATTCCGCGAATTAACCTTCTTTCCCCCGATTAAATATCAAACGAGAATCTATCTCGGAATGGTATCGCCTTTATATTAATGAAAATCGCGAATACATATAGAACATATTCCAGATAGAAAGGTCAATTAAATGTAATGCTAGGATATTCTCGAGGAGTAAAAACACGCCTCGAGATTAAAAGTATCTCAAGATTCTTTCAAGCTTGGCTGAAACTTGAGATCGCAAGAAGCATAACAAGGGAATATTCCCGCAAACGCTAGACATTAATATTACATTTCTTCCCTTCCCAATCTTCGATCGAGAAACAGACGTGCGCGAGAGGATCGTGTATTTTTACTTGTTCTCATTACATCTTCATCTCAATCTTCGATCGCCATTTAACTGTAAATTGTGCAATTTCGTGCATTAAATTTACTGCATTATTCACTAGGTTATATTTATATTTTTGTACAAAAAGAACGATTTTGTCGAAATATCTAAAAATTTGACTAGATACAGATCCAAAAATAATTTTGTTAAACTCAAAATAAATGTGGAACGTAGTTTGAGAAAATGATAATATTTTAACGATAATATTTTTTCATAGTCTAGCAACTAACTTGAGTCCTATGTAATTATATTGATGATCCAAGAAAAAATTATTTTCAGTATCTGGTCAAGATTTTTTATATATGTTATCAAAAGCGATCTTTTCATGAATATTGGCGATTCATGGGATTCATGGGATTCATAAACTTAACACGATTGTACTTTTCATTGGGGTATGTCTCGGTCGAAGGCATCCCGCTCCGAAAGTTGACAGCAGCCGCCATTTTGAAGCGGTCCGCGCGAAGGCCGTCTTTATGCATGTATTTTTATTGCGCGTCGCAGCAAGATAATTACGCTTACGACGTCGAGACGCGCGTTTAAGCACGTACGATGAAATTACCTCGACCGAGAGAACGTACGACAATCCAAAGAGTGCGAGATCGCATTTCATGGGGATTTGCGAAATGCAGCATCAATTCTAAGAATGGATACTGAGTTGAATTGCTGAGTTGACGCTTACTCGAATTTCTCGTGGCAATTTTTTTTTTTATGATAGCCTTCAATATTTATTTTCTCTTTTTCTCTCGCGTCTTGAAGACATAATGTCTTTCAATCCGAATTTCGTCGAACGAATTTAAAGACAATCGTGAAATAATTACGAATGGATGCGGATTTGTGAACAGGGATTCTCCGTCTCTTACAGAAATTTAACATTGGAAAATAGTAATTTTAATTGTATTTTGAATATTAGAAGCACTGTTGTTCGGTGCTTTTAACATGCAAAATAAGTAACTTCCAACATTATGTTGAACTTCTGTAAGGGTCGTCCGTGGAGTTCGCGTCAGAGGGATCGGAATGCGCGTTGTGTAAGTCGTTCGCGCTCTCTTCATCCACACCCCGATTCCCGCTGAGCGAAATGCCGTGCGCGTCCGTTGCTTCTTGGAGCATCAGGCGACATAAATCATCCCCAGCCGCGTCAATGCAACGCGGCGTATACGCCGTACGTACTCCGAGCGGACTGGCTGACGCGGATTAAATCGCGCCGCCATGTCGTCGATCGCGACAGTCGGGGACGGCACGGACGGGGGATTTAAATCGCCGCCGATTATCCGCATCACGACGACAGGGAGGACGCGCGAGGACGAGCCGCGGGCTGTTATCGTGAGACGATCGGCGCGAAATACTCCTATCTGCTTCTATCTATGTCGATCGATCTATCTCGCCGAAAGTGCACTGATCACTCGAGATTGCATCAATTCAATCGAAATCCGCGGATTAATTCTCGCTCGCGTCTGCGATTTCACACATCCACTCTTTCTCTCTCTAATAACAGACTTCTCGCGCTATACCGTAAATTCCAAAAACGCCTACGATTCCGAGGGACAAATCGACTGCGCGCGCGGAGTTTTCGCCGCATCGCCCGATAGAAAAAGGGCGAAAGAAAGAGAAAGAAGCGACGACAATCGGAGAAACCGGCGCTTGTTCGACGCGAGTAGGATAAAGGCGATCGATCCTCCCTCACTGGGCACGCAGATCGACAGACTGGACGGACAGACACGCACGCACGTATGCACGCATGCAAGAAAGAAAATGCGAGAGGACCGATTTGTCGTCGGAGCTGAGGGCGGGGGAAAGAAAGAGAAAAAGATGCTCGCGACACTCACCTCGTACTTGATACCGTTCAACCGCAACCACGTCTCCACCTTGAGACCGTACGGGGATAAGGACGGCAACAGCGGCGTCCGCGGGAACTGATACAGATAAACAACGTCCTTCTCGTAATCGGGGTGGTGCACGGTGTTGGCCTTCGCCGGCGCCGTGGCCGCGCCGCCAGCCGCGGCCGCGGCGGCGTCGTCGTCCTTCTTGCCGGCCGTCTCGTCCTTCTTCGCCGCCGCGTCCTTCTCCTCCTGCTTGTTGTCCGGCGGCGCGTCGTCCTTAAGCGCCTCCTTCATCTCCTTCACGTCCTTGATCTCTTTGCTCTCGGGTCCGTTATTCTCCGTCTCAGTTGCCATCGTCATTCTCGCGTCCAGCAACGCCGATGCGCGTCTCTACGTCTCGTCGTCCCTTTCCGTCCGGCCGGAGCTAATCGCGGAGTTTGCTCCTGCGTCGCTCGTTCCCTCTCGCTTTCTCTCTCTCTCTCTCTTCTCGCTCTCGTCTCTGAGCCTCCTCTCTCGATCGCGCGTGCACTCCGATCTCGAGCCTATCTCGACGGTAGCGCGCACTACACAAACCGTACGCCAAGCACACGTCGCCTCTTTCTGCTCGCCGGCCGGTTCCTCCTCGTCAGCGCTCGCGCGAGATCCCCGTCCTCCCCCTACCTACTTACGCACGGCTCCCTTGCCGGTTCCCTCGCGCTCTCCTGCCCGCGCACGCGGCGATCGCGCGCATGCGCAAGCGCCACACCCCGCCGTGGTCGACATATTTAATTGGTCGGCCACCCCTGCCCATATGTGCGCGAGCGAGAGAGACAAAAGGTGGGAAAGAGCGCGCGCGTACTTCTTCCCTCTCCCCCGCCGCCCCGATCTTTCCATCCCACTCGTCGTGCCGGAGAACTCCAGGAAAGTCGCGGCAACGCCGCCGCCATCTCCGCTGCAGTGGCTAGCGATGGCTTCGAGCAGGGCCGAAGGGCCGTCAATACCTTTCGCTCGAAACGAACGATGCGCAGGGCTGTTTCTGAAGTTACTCCCTGGCAAACTGAGGGGAAAGAAATCGATGATAAAAGAAAAAAGAATGGCAAGAACCGATGAATTTGACGCGCCGTACTACTCGGCTCACCATTTCAATGATTTTAATTTTACCGCAATTTCTGATCATTTTTAAGTGTGATAAATATCGCTCTTATCGCCTTCATTATCCGAGTAGCGTAAGAAACGGAGCGCGTAAGAGAGAAAGAAAAACAGAAGGAGGAGGTAACATTGCAGCCTTGTCTGACAATGAGGCAAACAAAAACTTTGCTTACTTCACGGCACGAATCTTGCCGTTTTATGTGCACGTTGAACGCATGCGCGGGTTCTCGGCGTTCTGATCACGGCCCTGAGTCCATCGTTCTATCGATCGAGTTTGGAGGATCGTTCCCGAGGAGTGCGTCGTACGAGCTGGAGCGCCGAAAATCGGATCGGTCCCATCGCTCGCGCGTCCCGGGCGACCGCCGACGCAACGCGTGCGCAGCGCAGCGCTGCGCGGCGCGCTACACGCGCGGAAACGCGGCAACGTCGCGTGTCAAGCGGCGCAACAACGAACCCCTTTTCACGGGTTACTTTTTTTACTCTCTCTCTCTCTCTCTCTCTCTCCCTCCTCTCTCTCTGTCCGGCCGATGGACTCTATTTGGGAAACTACTTGCCGGAACTTGCGCCATTCGCGAAGCGCAAGCTCGGCTCGGCCTGTGTCCGATGCTCTCGTCCCGCTCCCTTTCTCTCTGTGTCGCCTTCTTTTTCTTTCCCTCCGCCACCGCCGCCACCCAGCTGGAATATCGTTTCGAGATTGTTAAGCCTAGAGATTGAAATTACACCCTCGGCGCGCCGCTTCGCCTCGAAATTATCGATAGACCGAGGAGACGTTGAACGTACACGCGCGATCGATAGGCGCGACACCCTTCCGACGGGACGTTTAAACCCTTTGCGGTTTCGCGTCGCGGCGCGCCGAACGAGAGTGGCGGCAGCCCTCTTCGAGAGAATTCCACGCGTATTCTCCCTTTTTCTCGCTTTCGACTCGACGTTCCGGGAACGGCGAACGTAATTCGCGTGGGAAACGCGTTTCTTTTTTTCGAAACGTTACCAGAGCGCGGACAGGGGGATCAAATATCGCGGCGATTTACAACGGGGGTTAACGACCGTGACGCGCGAGGAGAGAAAAGTGCTCGGGATGCTCGACGGCTTCCTCGGGCTCTTATCTTTGCGCCGCGTTTCGCGCCAAATGCGAGAAAGCGAAAGAGCAAACATGTATTAATTCGCGGGAAATATTCCCGTCCCCATGATATTCGGGGTCCGGCGATCGCGGTCATCACGGGAAATGGAAGGGATCGATACGAGTGACGATTCGGGGTAACTGTGACGTCAAGTAATTAACTGGTTGCCTTTGGGCAACGTTATATCGAACCGCACACAATCGTGCCATTGTTGCGGCCAGATGCGGATTATATCGGGGGAAGGGATGGGAGAGGGGAATGAACTCTTCCGAATAACAGCGATTCGCAATAAAATCCGCACGATCCGCGGAAAAAAATTGTTAAAGGGACAATATTGTTCTAGATGTGACTCTTGTTAGCCTAGGTTATCTCAACTAGAGTATTATGCTTTTTATTATTTCCAAAAAATACACGTAATGAAAGAGAACAATCTATCGACTTTTTTAATCAATAGTTTAAAGATATTGTTTATCAGTATTAAAAAGAAATTTAAATTTCCCATCTTATTATTTCCTGCTTTAAATTTCCTCACCTGAAGGTGTAGACTCTCCGACTTTTTCTTTCTCTTTTCTTTAATCGCACATAGCATCATAACGACTCATTGCCATAACACACATCCATTAGATATCTTATCTTCGATACTTGGAAGTAATAGAGGTAACATCCTGTCCGAATAAGTAAATAAGACAAAGACATATCACACGTATCATTAACAAATATCACAAAGTCAATAAAGCATTTTCATCATTATGAGCAATTTCAATTCATATGGAAGAGCAGTTTTGTTGAAATGTCTAAAAATTTGACCAGATAAGATCTAAAAATAATTTTGTTGAGACATCAAAATTTAGAATTATATAAAATACTTTGCATAATGATAAACTGATGACCGCAAATATTTTTTATATTCTAGCAATCAATTTGAATATTTTATATTGTTAATGGCTCGACAAAATTATTTTTAGATTTGTAGTTGGTCAAATTTTTAAGTACTTCAGCAAAAATATTTTTTCCATGTTTAAAGATGTTTAAAGACATTTTTAAAAATGTATAAATATCTATTTTTATAATTTTGAAATTTACAATAAGAAAATTATGAAAAACTTATAAATTATCCTAAATTGCATTTAAAAATAATTCAAAAAAGTTTAGCGACGACTTAAAACGTGGATGAAAAATTATTTAAGCAAATAAATAGAAATATACTTAAGAAATAATGATCAAAATTTTTTAATATAAACACTAAGTATTCAAGATTTATGTGAAGTTGTTATATATAAAATATATAAAAACATTGAAATTTTTATTTTTATTATTTCTTAATTTTCTATTAAAGCACATTTCTACTTCATATTTAAATAATTTTTCGGGTTCTAAACCGTCGCCAAACTTTTTTGTATTATTTTTAAATACGACCTAGAATAATCTATAACTTTTTCATTGTAAATAAAAATGAGTGTAATATATCCTTAACAAACTTCGACTAAATTTGCTTTCGTTTCATTAGGTTGTTTCTTTTTGCGTTTGGAAACAAGATACGTTGAGTCACACGATCTACTCGCAATATGCGATATTAAATTTATAAAAAGGTATATAGACAGAAGAATATATATAAACGTAAAAGGGATTAGCGTTATACTGAAGCGACGTGGAAATTCTATGGTCGCGATGCCATATGGCAAGAAATTAAAACGCTGCGAGTTGCATACGAGCTTTTGTCTCCCGTGCGACAATACTTGAAAATCGATCTGTCTAAAATGGGGCTTTAAGGGTGCACTCTCCACTTCTCTCGTCCCCTCTTTCCCGGTAGTGTCGGTGGCGCGAGAAGAAACGATATCGATCTGGGTGAAACGTGTTATCAGAAAACGCACCCACCTAGAAAATCTTACGATGCGTTTGTGCATTATTCACCGTCCAAGAGTTTTTTTCGAACATTACACTCTCCACGTAGTCTGTCCCTTTTACACGTTGAATAACCGTTTAACCTATTTCAACCCGGCATTATTGAAAATACGCCATTCTCGGAAGCCTGCGACAATTGCGATTTTGATATAATCCCTGCCACAATAATTTCTGTAAACGGGAAATGTAACGATTACTCTCTAACATTAGAATCCGAATGTTTGACGTATTTATTGTTTTTTATTGTATCGACTACTTTTACTACTGCAAATCCATACGTTGCGAATAAAATATTTTCCAAAGATATTTTTGCATTTTTTTTAGCTATGATTTATGCTTGTATCATTTTTGTATTTTTTTATAAAAGAACATTACTTCTTACATGTGTATATCTGTAATCGTTAATTATTCATGTTTTTAAGACTTGCGTATTAAAGATATGCATCAACATATTGTTATGCTAATACGAAAGAAAAATATAATTTAATTAGAATTATGTAATTTTATAGGATTATATTTATCTTAATTAATCTCGCGTAATGGCGAAAATTCATGTTTGGCGTGTTTCGATGCTTATGAATTGATAACAAAGCAAAATTCATCATATTTGCATTTTAATGAACAATATTAAAAAATTCTATCTTTCATAACAAATGTGACATATTATAATAAAGGGAAATGTTTATTCTATGCTGGAATAAGCGTATCAGTCATGAGTTTTGGACACTCGCATTGGGAGTTAAATGTGCGGTATCGAGATGAGTTTATTGCGCTTAACGAAGCCACTTTGCGGATTTATCACTGGACGTGTTGTGAACGATGCAGATACACTCTTTTAGATTACATAACTAGGAATGAAAGGACACCCAAAGAGATAATCCTCTAAATAAATCGATCCTCCATACAAAGAAAAAGGGGAAACGCTAGAAAGAAGAAAAATATCAAAATGTACACAAAAAAGTCGAAAATATGACGATAGGAAATCAAGATGATAAATCCTTCGAGTATTTTTGTGAAGCATTGTTCTATAACGCAAAAATAAAAAATAAAGTATTACGAATTAAATATCAAAAAGAATCAACTCGTACGAGAAATCTAGCACATATTTTTTATCGAATGTTTTGATAACTCTAGCAAATTGCTCAAATTCGTATTTTTATTGGTTGACATTTAAAAATCTTTTTTAGTGATTAGATTAAAAAAAAATTATAGTTTTCGATACGCCATCGACGTATATAAAATTTCTTTCGCTAAAATAGCATTCCTCTTATCGGGAGAGAAAAAAAGATTGCGATCGAATTAATGATAGAAAAAAACCGAATGACCGATATGCACACGCTTAAGCGTACACACGGACGCGAACAAATAATCATGATAATTATCGTGAGCGCGAAGGAGGAGATAGAACACAGTGGTTGGTTTCACGGAGCGAGGAGTGTCGTCGGTCCTCCTCGCGCGGGTTTTAAAATAGAATATCGTTTTTCTCGTTCGATCCAATTAATCGACCCTTTGCGCGGCGCGCGATGGTCAGATCCATGGGGCCGTGGACGGGACCGGGCGCTGACTCACTCGGAAAATATGTACCATTCGCACGCGCTACTTCCCTCCCGATTACGAGCATTATGTCGTTGTCAGGGGAGGATCGGTACCTACGTACGCACGTACGTACGCATTGAGAGGATCGCGTTACGGCGATACGTACGAGGCGCGATATCGCGCGCGCGCGTTATTCAGCCGCTGCTCTCGCACGTTATTGTCACGCAATGTGGCGCATCGATACGGATTATATCGTTTATTGAAGCTCAGTCACGAACGCACGTACCGCACGTCATCGTCGCGTGCAACGGATGAATAAAGTTCGACGTAGAAAACAAAAAATGATCTCTTTTTCTCTCGACAACGGTTCGACTTTTCTGCTGCGTCGCACCGGGAGAAATCGCCGATGACAAATTGATCCGCAGACAGATTAATCGACCGCCGTTCGCAGCGGCTCGGAAGATCGCTAGGCCGCCTCTCCTCGATGACCTTCCGCCGTCGCAAATAGGAACGAACGCACGCCACACCTCGACCTGGTAGCGTCACGCCGCCGCGATCGAACGCGCACTGCTTTTCGCAGGAAAAAAAAAGAACCGCACGCTTAAATTATTAATGTCGGTGGCGCGACGCATTGTAAAACAACCCTGGGCTATACGAGACGCAGTTCGAACGATTGTAGAATAACGGTGTTGATTTCGTGTACGAGATCTCATGTACGAATCGGCGAACCCATACTTCGCGAGCCAAGGAGGAAATGAACATGAAGCTATCACGGTCTGAAAATAAAAATGAATTTAATTTGTCGCCTGCATCAAAATCTCTAAAAATAATACAGCGACGTTTCGCATTTGATTTGAGAATTGAGAGATATCTCGTGAGTTTTATCTTGGAAATGCATGATAATTTATCTTCGCTAACAACGTGATTGCGAGTAACTTAATTTATTGATACCGTTGAATGCAATCGTAGTTGTTGATTTATTTATTATTTCGCTTTTATCGTGCGCGATCAATAATTCAATTAAATAGAATGAATTCATATTGTGTATAGAGTATTCTCGATCTATTTGTTAAATTTATTATTCCAATAAATTTATTGATTGCTTTTTCGGCGTAAATTTTAAATCTTATCATTCGACGCAGTGTTCTAATTTTAAAAAAAAATTGCATCGGTCATTAAAAACTAAATGATAAAGCTAAATTATTGTTTTGACGTAAAATTTTCTTCAAGCTTGAATGAAATTTATAAATAAATTAATAATAAATTAATCAAGATTTGTGTTTGGAATTAAATTCGTTTATAAGTATCCTTGAATTTTTCATCTCCCTATCATTTCATAATTATGTTGATGCCATAATGTCAAAACAATCGCCGTTTTAATTGATAGGCTTCTCGGTATTCGGAACTAAAAGAAGACAGGTCTAGGACAGTCTATACACACAGATCCAATGACGCAGAAGCTACAGATACGTATTATGATACTAGAATATGATTCACACGTCCTAACCCATCGCCGTTATTCTACGATGTCGAGATTTCGTGGTGATTAAATTGATTCTCTAGTAGCATATAACAGCATAATCCTTTTAATAACGTAACATGCAACAGAATCGGAAAAGAAAAACCACTGTAAATACTTCCGTTAAATTAAAAAACGCAGATACAAACGTCACTTTCTCTTCGATCTTGCACATTTATTCTTCGTCGTGCTACTTACAATAAATACATTGCTCGACACCTCGTGAACAATCGTATTCGCGTTTTCTACAATTCACATACTTCCTTAATTAATATCGGTTTTGGTATCTCCCTTTTCTTTTTCTTTGAGTCCCTGCGCGATTTGTTTTTGCGTGAAAACTGCTTTTAAAGCGCACGATCGAAAAATACTAATATCGTTTCGTCGAATCTTCGTTACGATACGCTCATGCCAATTTGCACACATGCATGCGTGAAAAGCGAAGAGGGCTCCTATCGAAAGTGACTCGTGACTTATACACATTGATACATAGATTTACGGTGTGTACTGTGACACGGTTAAAACAATTATTTGACGCAATAAAGGAACGTAACGAAAGGGACGTAACGATTTAGGCCAAGCGAGAGAAGACGCGTTGCAAGTAGGCTAAGGTGACTCGCTGTAAAAGAAAGCAAGGTGTTTACGCGAATACTTACATGGAAATAATTATCCAAGTCACTGTAAGGAACGAGCCACGCTCGCGAGTACTAATTTTTACAAGTACTTCCGATTATCTTGTCCGGTTTCAATTTCAATAATCTGGAATCGTTAAATTAATTAGAAAAGACAATTCTCTTTTGGAGCGTTAAGATCGATTTATCACGATCAATCTCTCGTATATTAATCACCAGATTAATTATACATCTCGTGCTGCAAATTGCATATTATCCATAAAAATTAATTTTATTTTTTTTTTTTTAAGAAATTCGTTAAGTATGTTACAAATAATATAATATACATATATAGAACAACAATAATAAGAATTCAATATATCCTCTAGTTTCGAGAATATAATGTATCTTAAACTTTAGATAATTAAATTTCGATACGCACGCAGTATATGTGTTGTATGAATATCGTGATTCATATGTGATGATTCTTCGTGACACACACACACACACACACACACACACACACGCGCGCGCGCGCGCGCGCGCACGCACACACACACACACACACACACACACACACACACACACACACACACACACACATAATATATAAATACATATTTTTATAAAAAACGGTGATAAATTACTGTCATCACGTTTTCCGGCATAAATATATAACTTCTTAAATGCGATTACATTTGGTATGAATTACAAAAAATACACAGAGTATATCATGCGTATAAAAACAGTTGCGTGTGTCACGGAAAAGTCTATGATAATCTTCGTATAATCTACGGATCGTAATCAAGCTTTCAGAAAGTTAGAAAATAGCCGAATCCTTAGATAACACAAGAAAATCATATTCTAAATATTATAAAATATTCACATATCATACATTAAATTCTGCACTTATTAAGAGATAAATATTTTCTGCCAAAATCTATATTATATCGAACAAATGTATAAATAATAAAAAAGAGATTAATTATTAGAATTAACTTTATTAATTCCAACAGTTCCGTTCCAAGAAAATGAGATAAAATATTAAGCGAAAGTTGGAAAGTGTATCTTTTAAAACCCTCGAAAAATTATCATAAATTATCATTATTAAGAGAACACATGTTCAACAAAGGCAATACGAAAATCCGCGATTCAAAATTTTCAATTTAAATTAACTCTGCTAATATGAAAAAAATTAATTTCTGAAATTCGAATTTGTAACTTAGTAGGATGAGAAATATATATGTACATATATGTAATATATAAATAAGAATTATTTTGTATAAAATACTTCCTGCAATTATGGAATGGAATTAGTTTATGGATTTTTATGGAAAAATCAAATTCAAATCTGCATCCTTTAGATATTTTGAAACTCTTCCAGAATTATTTCATGCATCAATTATCTCGTTATCAATTAAATCTCGTTCAAAGACTAATATCATGACAATGATTATTGACTGGTTAATAAACAAGTATTAATTCTATTCTCTACAATACTTTGCTGTTAGCTACGACTAACATATGTTCTATAATACTCTGTGTAATGTGTGTAATCTATAAAATGTAATAATAATAAAAATAATATTGCTGTAGTAATAAATAATAATATTTTGCCATTATATATAAATGATTCTTATTTTGACAAAGTTTATGTCTCTGTGAAGAAATTTTCAACACATCAAATTATATAAATTATAACTGAGTCTTTGAAAAACACAGCTTTGGATCCTGATTACGATCGAGATTACTTCGATTACTAAAAGCGTCTATCGTTACTGTTTCATTATTTCATTTCGTCATCGTAGCATAATTAATTAATGGCTATATGTATTTATCATATTTGGCCTAATAATAATACACGTAACTAAAGGATTATTGTGGTCTATTCCCGCATTACAATCTAAGCGCATACGCATTATTTCCTACAGCAAAAGCCGACGACGAACAAAAGGTTCGTGCGCATCGATAACAGAGTATTGTTAGCTGCCTAATGGTTTTGGTATACATAGAATTCTATACCTCGGGTGAGTTTGGCGTGGTCGTATTGATATGATCCTGTAAGCAAATTCTGAGATCCCGCTCGTCCAATTCGCTTTCAGTATCGACGCTAAAACTTCGCACGGTTTGCCCGCCGAGTCCCGTCCATCGCTGTTTCCAACTCTCTAGTCTCATGACCTGTGACAAATAGACGTAATGTAAAATGTACTTCCAAGATAATTCTCCAGAAGGAGAAAGAACTCGTAATGTCCTGCTTTAGAAAATACTCGACTCTCATTAAAAGAAAAAAAAGAGAGAATAAGATATTAAGAGAGAAGTTAATTCTGGCTAATTAAACTTGAAATTTGTAAAAATAACTTAGCTATTATAATTATTTAGTTCTAGAGATATAGTTTTTCTCAATATAATTATAAATATATTACTATTATTTATTCTTTTCATAATGAGATTCATAATGAGATTCAAACAAATCAGAAACTAATCTTTTCTTTTCTAAAAAATTATTTATAAAAATAATAGCCTAAAAGATATTAAAATTAGTTTAATAATTTTTGATTTCCTAAACTGTACATATTATTTAAGATACATTATATTAAATATAAATATAAATTTATTAATATATCAATTACATAAAATTATGTAAATGAATGATGATATCGGAGAAGAAAAAATTCAAAACTCGATTTAATTTAGTAAGTTTTAACAATACTTTCGCAGATACTTTCACGCCTTTTTCATATCTACGCATTTTTTCTTCTTCGGTTTAAAAGCAGCAGCCGTGAATGTTTATCAGAACGAAACAGTGAACTTAATCTTAAGGAAGCATGCAAGTTAATTGGAAAGAGCACGCCATGCCATATCACCACGTATATAATAATATAGAAAGTGAGCCACATTTTAATTCAGTTTTAATTTAACTCATTTGATCATATCTGATAATATTACTTGTATCTATTTATATGACAATGTCTATTTATTACGACATTGTTGTAAAAACATTAAAAAAATGAAATATCTTCCAAAAAAATTTTTATTCGTTAATCAAATTTAATTAAAGATTTACAATAAAACTAATTACATCAATAATACATATTTATAATGCACATCTAAATGATGCATTTTTAATATATAATAATGAATTGCAAATCTAAATCTGTTTATTCCTTATGTAAATGAACGCTGTTATTATTAAAAGCAAAGATTCCGAACTGAAAAAAAGGTACGCAATAAGTAGAGACAATTATGACAAATCCATTTATAGTAAACAAAAAAAATATCATGCCACGCACACATACGGAGACGATAAAAAATGATGCTTACGCATGGGTAAAGACTTACTCGAGCCAGCGCCAAGGCTCAGTCTCCGGGCTGGTGATTGGCGTGGGGAACTGAGGAGAGACAGACATAACGCAGCAATAGTGGGTTAGTTTTGCAATAACGATTAGTCCCTTCTGGTTAGGCATTAGTTACCGCTCAATATCGTTACACAATAAAAATTACCTCGTAGATATTACCTCGTGCAAGATTGTGCAGCTTTTGTTTAAAAATCACGCTTGTAAATATCGGTATATTGGATATACCGATTTTTTATTGTTAATAAAATAAATTAGTTAATTCATTAAATATGCATAATAGATCTTTTTCGTTAATAGCGATAATTCAATAATAAAATAAAATAATAAGCTATCAAATATTCTCAATATCTGCTGTGATAAAACAGATTTTAATAATCATAATAATTATGTTTTTTTTCTCTCTGCAGTCCACCAGAAGCGACAGCGTTATGAAGCGTGTTGGACAGCGTTAAATTGCAGTAAGAGGTGCGATTTGTGCATAATCGTTTTATATGAAGTGTTACAACAATGATGAATTACTTTTTATGTTTACGGAATTTAGCAAAATGGAATGTCTTTTGCAATATGCACGATCTTGTAATTTATGAGTGCAGTATGTGTGGTAGCACATTAAAAATCAAAACGTTCAGTTTACATATAATACATTTGTTAGGAATGTATGGTGTTATTTTTTGTACAATTTTAGATAACATATATATCACACACCTATATATAAACAATAGAAACCTTGAGATTTATGGAGATTGATATGATATAAAAAAATAGTAGTAATTAATTCTGTAATGTTTTTATCATAATTGAATTATCTTATCAAACACAGTGTCACATTTATTTTACAGAGAATCAAAAGAAAAAACACATAACAATATGCAGTGCTTAAAAAAGAGTGAAAAAATATTTTTTAGTATTCTTAAATGGGATTTCATAGAATATCCGAAAAGTTTAATTGTTGAAAACTATCACACAATTATAAAATTAGTATTAAGTTTATATTAATAAAGATAGTATTAAATATTTATATAAATCATTTTCTTAAATTATTTTTGCTTATTGTTTAATAATATTGCTTAGTAATAAATATCTTTACTATATTATATTATATTATGATATTTATAATAGTTGTTTTAAAAAATATTACGAAATGTTTATGTTTTTATATCTTATTACTCTAGCACTTAAATTTTAGCACTTTATTTCATTTAAATAAATTTTCAAGAATATACAAAAATATATATATAAAATAAAATATCATAGTTATATGTTGCATGAAGAATAGCTGTTGGGCTAGTGATAAAATATTTTTGTGTAATTTGCTCTCTCCTAGTATAGTTATATTTACATAGAATTTATTGAATAAATTTATTGTTTTTATAAAAATAAAAATTATTTTACATAAAGTATATTTTGTGGCATAAAACATAATTCACCCCTTACTGCAATATTCTGAGATACTGCTTTTGTTAATATAATGAACAAAATAAATGTTTTCAATTCCACATACCTCAGCTTTTAATTCAGCGACCTTATCTTGAAGCTCCCGTACTTTCTCACTGTCATCTAAATTATTCCTAAGTTCGCCTTCCGCATGCATTTCCTCATTCTATAAAAATATTGAAATGTTATATATTTACATTTAAATTAGTATTAAATTTAATATATGTATAATATGTAAAATAACCTTCAATTCGAGAAGAGATATCGTTTGTGTAAGTTCTGCCACTTGCTGCGCATGTTCAGCATCGCGTATCCTAGCCATCATAGTCTCATCCTTCATTTTTGATTCCAAGTCGGAATACTTGTGTTGCTGTTCTCTCAATTTGGCAGCCAAAACAGTTTCTCGTGCTAACGCAGCTTCCAATTCATCTTTAAGTACTTTTCCACCCTCGTCTTGTCTACGGAGCTGATTGGTGGCTACCTGAACCTGAGTTTCAAGCTCCATAACTTTAAGTCGCAGCTCCTTAACTTCAGTCAATGCCTCCATTTCTCGAATTCTGGTCGTCATTAAGTCTTCCTCGAATTTCTGTACTTCGTGACCCCGATTCTCCCAAAAGAGCAGCTTCTTTGGCGTAGAATCAGCGGCAGGTGTTGATTGAGCGGACCGATGCTCTTGCAGATGCCTCTGCCAAGCTGCACTTAGTTCCATGACCCTCTGTCGTAGGTCCTGCATAATATATAATTATGTAAATCTACCAGTATTAGTATAACACTCATAAAAAATAACAAGATTATATATAAAATAATTTTACCTTCAAAGATAAATTGGCTTCTGCCTCTCTGAGTTTAACTGCAATAAGTTCCTCTTGCAAATGAGCAACGGAATTATCTGGTGTTGATTCACGCAGAGTCTTCTTATCTTGTTCTAATTCTTGTATCCTTCCTCTAAGTTCCCTAATCAATGCATCATTTTCTGCTTCATGTAATCTAACTCTAACCAATTCCTCTTGTAAGCACTGTATCATTTCCTCTTTCTGCGACAATGCTTCTTGCTTCACTAATATTTCGTCGAGTGATGACTGTCTAGATGTTACATTCTCTTCAAGAAGAATCGATAATGATCTCAGTTCTTCGTGCGCCTGTTCGAGTTGATGACTTGTCTCGAGATGCGAATGCCGAAGCGCTGCCAATTCTCTCTGCGCTATAAAAGCAGTTTCCTCTTCTTCGGCGCGTGACACTTGACCTCTAACTAATCTATCGGCCAATTCGGCAGACTCCGCTTCCAAAAGTTCAGTTCTTTGTCTAAGCAATCTATTTTCCGCTCTAAGCCTGCGTAACTCGACCATCTCTTCTTGCTCCTTCATCTTTAAAATGGTGTGATCTTTTTCTAGTTTTTTCATCCTTTTAGGATTGATCTTCATTCCATACGCAAGTATCATGAGGCCGTCGGGATCCTTTTCGGCCTTTCCAGGCAATTGCTTTTGGAAAAACTGCATAAACAAAAAATTGTGCATAAACAAAATATTGATGATTAAATTAAATCAACATACATATAATCTATACTCTTATTATTATTTAATATTTTTTTCATAAAAATATAAAATATACTTAAAATTAAATTTCTCGCAGCACTGACAATAACTTTTTGAATCTAACAATTTATGAATAGTAAGCTTTTCAATTAAAATCTTACCTTCAACATGCCTTCCATATCCAAACTGAGCAAATCTTCTTTGCCTAATTGCAACATTGCCAATGCAACCTTAAAGATAATTTCCATGCCTTCCGATAGAAAAACGTCAAAAATACGACATGCTAGTGGAAGGCTTAACGCTGTGGTAAATAGTGTAAGAAACCAAGAAGACGCATACATTGACGTATGGAAACCTTGGGCCGTAAAGTGAGCATGAAGTTCGGGATGTGCGTCAGCAACTAAATGTTCCAACTGATACATGCACACCCCTAATTCGGCCATAGTTGGTTTAAACATATCCCGTAAGCGATATTCTTGCATTAGCGCTACGAATACAGCAAAAGCTTCTTCTTCTGGCATTTGCTGCAATATATGAAATTATTAGAGTAAAGCAGACACTCTTTCTCTTTTTAGGTAAAATGAAGGATCAAGCATATCAAAGTAAATTTATGGATAATTTCTTTATTTTAAATATTTTTCTATTTCGCAATTTGTTATAAGGATGCTGTTGACACTTTACCTGCATTAAAAGTAATCCTACTATAAATCCCGAACCTTGGCAGTATCCTACTTCGCGATCATGTAGGCTATATGCTTTCATAACATTAAATAAACTCTCTTGACCGAAACCATCCTTCTCTTTGAAAAAGTCATGTTCGGGATATGTCCTAGCGATATCTCTTCTAATTATCCTTTCACAGGCTGATGTTGCTTTAATGTATTCGGCGAATTGTTTCTTAACAGGAGAATCATGGGCACCGCTTAATAATTGCCAAACAATACCTCTAAAATAATATGTAATATAATTAAATCGCAATATAAAGCAAACACTGTTATTATATTTATAGCATGCAATATAAATACATAATGTTACTAATTTTTGGAAGTATAAATAATATTGATAAATAATTTATAATACGTCTATGCTACCTGAAATGATGAGGTATGCCTTGGCGAACCAATTCCTTAACAGATTCTTTTCGTTTTTTCCAATGGTAATCCCAATCAGCTACTATATGACCCCAAAGAGTCCATGTATTTTCCTCACCATCGGCTGGGTTGTGGCGTCGGGGCGCAGCATCGCCGTTACCTCCGCTGCCCCCCGACGCCACAGACACCTGCGATGTATCGGAACCTTTCCTGCTGTGATTGCTCTGAAGAGAATTCAATGACTTTGCATCGGATTCAATTAGCCTGAAATTAATAAAAAAATTATGGGATTATAATTTTTATTTGCGTAAAAAATAACGTTAATTCACGTAGCATTTTATAGAAATTAATTTTATTACTTGTGTAAATTATATGTATTAAATATTTTCGTGTATTAAATACAATTTTCAAAAATTGATTATCGATATTTTTTATAATCTCTATAAAAGAGAGAAAATATAATATGTTCCTTTGAAATAGATTTTTAAATTAAATCTTTTTTCTCTTATAATATATGTAATTGAATTTATTGCGTATTCTCAGGATAGATTCATTTTATAAGTACGAAGTACGAAGGAATATAGAAAGGCAAAACTTACATCTTTTCCCACATTTTTCGATATTGAGATAAAAGTGCAGCCTTATTTTGCGTCCTATTGTGTATCATTTCCAAACCAAAATGTGTAGTAAAATTAACATTTAACATTTTTACCCTAAACTTGAAGTGATAGAAAATCCAGGCAACTTATCCAAATATCTGTACATGCAATAGTCCCTTCAACTCTACCATAGATTTTGGAAAACGAAACATGAAAAATTTGCAATGTTGATCTACCAGTCTGTGCAGTATATACAAAAACTGTTTTCTTGAATATTTGAAGGCGTAATATCTTGTCTACAGCATCAGGCAATAGGTGAGAATCACTTGATTATTCACCTATTGGCTTCCTCCAGCTTAGCTAATAGAGCCAGCTCGTCAGTGGGTATTTCCTGCGATGGAGTTATTTGCTGCTCGCAAAAGGTATCTGACGGCGGACTTGGAAGTATCTTGCCGGCCTGCGTGACGTTACGAGTAGATTGGTGGATGCTGGAGGTGCATAAACACAGCACGCTCATCACCTGCGGTCCATAACGCGACAGTCCCAATTGACCAACAGGCGCGTTTACACTATCCCAAGCGACGTTTTGACTTCTGAAATAGAATAAATTGAATTAACGATACCAATTAATGCAATATTCGATGTACAGCCTTTATGCCAATGGTCTATCATGATCTAATATATACTTGAGTATAAATGCGCGAATCATCTATTCGATCAAAATCCAATAAGTAAAATAAAAAAATTTTATTTTAATCGATTATACTGATGCCAATACGCAAAGACCTACTTTTTAATTGTTGCCAATGTTCTTCATGAAAATTAATGGGATTATTTAAGCAATGCCTTCCCTTTAATTCCAGGTTGATCCAATCTGGATCAATACTAAGTCATATATCTGATAAATACAACTTTAGAAAAAAAAAATATATTTATCCTATCAATTTATTAGTATTATAATACGCATTTTACCTTTTCGCGGCTTTATTTCTCCTCCAACGAGCTGCCGCAGGGGCCAATAAACCACGAAGAACCATCTTGGCAATTTTTCTTTATTTCGTTCGCGATTTTAGTGTTCGCGGAAAGCGTTTTAGCTTTCTCGTGTCCACCGTTTTTATCCTCACATTACCATGCTATTTTACACGTAACAATTGTTATCTATAGTAGAATCCATTTATGATCGATTTTATATCATCCGAGTAAAATCGATCTTTTGCAAATCAATAAGAGACTTGTTATCAATGTATATGATATTTCAAGATTTATGTTTATCTCAATTTTTAAAAATATTTAAATAAATAATATTAAATAAAAATGTGCAAGTATCAGTTAAAACAATTTTTAAAAACAATAAAAGAAAAACAGAACAAGTTAAATCAGAAATAATATTTCTAAATAGTATTTTAAAAATAATAAAACAACAAGAAAAATATAAATTTTAACATATTAATTATACTTTTTTAAATCATATTTTGTGTAATAAAATTCTAAAATCTAATTTTACTGATTTGTTGATAGTAAAAGAAAACTTGGATATTTAGTTTAATATGAAAAAAATTTTTGAGATAATATTCTTTGATAATTAAAAATCTAGAAAAAAATTATCTTTTTAGAAATTTTTATATCCTATAACAAAGAGTATTTTTCTGTAAGCAACTGCAATCTTGTGAAACACCTCGTATGAACGCCGCGCTCGGTGAAGCAACACACGAAGGAGATCAAGAAGGAAACAATTAGTGCGTGTGAACGAATTACGGGCGAAAGAGCAGGTGAATCCAAGCCAGCTATTACAACTATGTATTATATACAGTATACGGGTACAAAACGGAAGCAAACGGAATACGTCGAGATACCGTTCTTCAAGCCACGTCTCTCAAAGAAACAAGAATTAATGGTGTTGAAATTGAACTTGTTGCCATCGTTTATTTGACGTCTTTAGAATTATATAGAATTCTATTCTGTACATTTATTTTCTGAAATTTGTATAAACGAATATTTAAATATCTAGAGGTCAAAATAACTTTATTCATTTGTCTCATTAGTTTTATTGAAGTTTTCGAATTTTACAGATCGCGATTTAGAATATATTATTATATAACTAAAATATTATATAACTTCAGAAATAGAATTTTCTAGAAAATAAGTTTGAATATTTTAAATCGTTAAAATTTTTTTGTCATTATAAACACGATTATAATGTAGTAAATTATTTTAAACGCTAAAGACTTATTTTTTTTTTGCAAACAATTTAAAAATAACAATTTTTAAATCATATGATTGTAACAAATAAGTGATATAGTTCTTCATTGTACACATGTTTGAAAACATTATAGAGCTCAATAACTTCCTGGATGTCTTAAAGAAGTGCTTTTACGCATTATTTTAATATCAATGTGTTTGTAGACATCGATGGATGAGCACCTGTGTCGTATAGTCAGAATTGCTGCGTCATAAAAATTTCAAGTTATTATCAAGCAAATTACTGACCTATATGCAACACAGCACGAATATGACGAGAATGTTAACGAAAGTTATTGCTAAACTATTTATGCACAAAAAGAAAACAGATAGTACTTTCACTGAGTTAAAAATAAATTCTTTAAAAATAAATTTACTTAAAATAATTAAAATTCACAAATATGTTTCTCATTATATACATTGCATTGATTTTTCCATTATTAAATAAATTTATATTATTAAAATATATAAAATAAGATGCCCTGTGTATCTTTATTTCAGTAATTAATCATGTTTTAATAAATACAAATTATATAAAACATGCCCTGTGATATCGAAATAATTCACATTAAAACTACGAAATAAACATATTTTATTTTTAATCTCAAATGAGTTAAGATTCACTATTTAAGATTTTTTTATGGCATGGATTTTCTTATGGAACTGTTTCTCAGATAGTTTATGACATATAATAGTAAAGTTTAAGATAGTTTACGACATATAATAGTAAAGTTTCTACTAAGTCATAAACAAATGTAAATAATTTAGAAATAATCCATTGCTAAAGTAAATATTAAATTATATTGGCTTATACAAAATGAAACTTGATAAAACTTAGATTACTTAGTGTACGTAAAATGTTTAAAGATAGTTAATAGCTTAAAACTTAAAAATTTGACATAGTACTACGTAAAATGACATATAATTGTAAATAAAGAGAAATATAAAAAGGAAAATAAAGAAATAAATCTCTAGGTAGTAAAGAATTAAACAGCAAAACCGGCGTATTTTCTCATTTTAACACATGCACAAAATGTCGTTGAACTCCTTTTTGTTGTCGCTCTCGCGAAATCAAATTTGCAGTTTACTATTTAATTATCTCGTTATTCTTAAAAAATAAGTTAGAGTGTCATGTTACTGCATATATTCTGATAAGGGAGATAACGTAATCAGAAACGCGTTCGGTCGGATGTCCACGGCTCCTCTTTCGCCTTATCAAGACCCTTTTTCGCAGAATTTCTCCTTGTTTTTTCGATGCTTGTTTTTTCGATGCCGATTTGTTAAACGATTAATTCGACGTTCCGATATTTTCGATGCGGCTATTGTTTCACTTATTTTCCCGATTACCCCGGCACGGTAGGATCCGGCTAGGGATGTACTGCTGGAAAGTACGAAATGGGTTTGAGGGTCGATGCAGCCCGCGCAGGCCAGGATGCTCCACATGCGCAGCGACGTCCGTATCAAATAAATAAAAGGATACCGAGTACGTGAGGCTGCTGGTTCAGAGCATTGGGCGTTCTCGTCAAAGTAGGTAAAGTTTTGAAAATTATATGTCAACAATTCAATAAAATAAACGCATAAATATTCAGGAATTCTTTACATTCTTTCGAATACTTTCAAACAGTCGAATGCTTTCTTCATCCTTTTTCAAGCTGCGAATTGATTTTAACTTCGCCAGATCCTTCGACATTTATTTCAGTACTTGTTTTTTCAAAAAGTATCTTAAGAAATCTGTAAATAACTGTTTGAACTAATATTGTAAGTCATAAAACATTTCTTCTTTATTTATTCTTTTGTGCGTGTTTAAAGTTGGCGTCATTTCGTGGAAATTCATTAATTATAGAGTTTTAGCTTCGTTTTTGATAGTTCTGGTCATTAAAGCATAAAAGTTGTCTCAGGACAAACTGAGACAAGGTTCACACAGTTCTGAACGTATTTAAACGTTTTCTAAAGAACTTTGGTGAATAACAAAGAAATTTTTGAAGTTGGAATTTTACATTCTGTTATGTTAAGATACATAAGCATAATTGGATAATAATTACAAATATTATACAATATGTTAAACCGGTATATAATTTTTTACTTAAGTCAATTTAACATAAACATTTATTGATTGAAACAATATATGTTGTTTAAAAGTAATCAACTAAGTCAATATCAACTAAGATAATATAATATAATAACCATATAATAACCATAACCATAGCATATTTTCTAGTAATATATACTTGTCGCCGTTATCATCGGAACGGTCATCTGTTAGATTACATCATAATGTAACAATTTTGATATAAAATAATCATCATAGTATATTTTCCAAATATTTCGTTATTTTATATAAAGATAAAAAATTAATGCTCAATTTTCAAATTGATTTCTTTTTCTTGCTGTATCTCTTGCTTATTTGTTAAAGTTTTAATTCAGAATTCATTCAAACGAGAACCTGTGTTTCGGATTATTTGAAAAATATAAAACTGTCGAGTATTTTTTTTTATTTTCTGTTGAAATTTTTTATATTATTTTATACTATTAATCGAAGCAATCTCGGCTGTAAACGGAAATTTCAGGTTGTTAACTCATAATCGCGTCATATTGGATGAGTAACGGTATAATCATTTTCAATACATACAATTCCGTGTATATATTCATATTTTCTCAACTGTAACGGTATTAATAAAATATTGTAGTTTAAAATGGAATTCAATAATTCAATTTGTGCCATTTCAATAAATAATTTAATTTAGTAAACGCATTTGTATCGCTTTCTATATAAATTATTATTTTATTGCATCCTTATAATATTTAATTGTTTCAATATTTATTTTAAATATTCAATAAAATAAAATGTCATTATCATCCTGTATGCATTAATTACGTTTAAACATGACAGAATCATAAATTAACGAATTTCTCAAAATCGATAGATTATTATATATAAATTAATATAATATTATATATATAAATTAAAATGCAAATATATCTTTTCCTCGCGTGAATATTTATATGGAATTGGAAGTCTGCGAAATTATAAAATAAAAAGATCTTTCATTCATAAGTATATAAACTCATCTATGGGAAGTTACCAATTATGCATTATTGCTAGATCCCTAGAATTTTATACATGACTTACGTAGCCACAAACGCTTATGCGATAATACGTGGCTTACGTGACGAAAGAATCTTACGTTTTTACAGGAAAGAAGTTTTAGAAAAAAGTATAAGTACATTTGAAATACACAACTCTAATAATGTATAAGAATCTCCCTAGAGTAATACACAGATGAAATGGATGTATGCAATTGCACAAAATAAAAAATTAACGCACGGAAAATGTTCCATCATCACACATGTAAACAACGTATCCTTATATATCCATTTATATACGCGGTTATGTATATATATTGATTTTAATATTTGTATATTAACTTATATTTTAATTCAAATGTTCAATTGAACTGGATAAGAAAACAAGAGTAAAATAATTATTTCATCAAAGTAACAATTCAAAAAATTAGAAAATTAAACGTATGTTGCTTATAAAGAAAATATTTCTAGATTATTTTTAAATTTTTCTCTCAATTCTTGTATAATCCATTAACTTATAATTTTATTGTACTTAAACGTAATATGTGCAAGATAATAATAACATTTTACTTTACGTCCAGTAAAAACAACAACAAGTAATTAAATAGAAGCAAAATTATAACGTGTCTGGAATCAGATCTACAAGGAAGGCATAAAAAAAATCTATGATGTAAAGTCACTGATATTTTTACGTAAGGTTTCGAACTCGTACATTACAATTAAATTTTTACAATTATACATACATTATTACAGATATCCACACACGTTAATAAGATTAAATTAATAATGAAAAGTATTCGATAAAGCCTAATGATTCACTCGTGTGTGCAGACACACCTAGGTATTATATATGTTTCTATGGGATTGACGCTATTTTCGTATTAAATCAACTTTAGAAGATTGGTATATTTTCATCAGATCTATTTCATCATCAAAATAAAGTTTAATTATTTTCGAAATACAATACATCGTTTGTTTTCTTCTTGCATAAGTCAATCATGTAATATAATTTATATAAAAGTGTAAATACAATGTATATATAATAATTAAATTAAACATTATGTCATGTCATGAATGTAATTGTTCTCATATAAATTAAATACTTAGAATGTAATTAAAATTGTTATTAAAATTGATGCAAAAAAAAAAAAACAAAAAGAAAATTATATTTTCTACATTTTTTGTACTATCAGCAACGCCATCCTAATACATGTAAATATAGACAATTGAATTTTATCTGCTCCAGTTATGGCTCGTAGTACACCCCACGCGACTTGCTATGTAACTTCAATTGAACGTGACTAGAAAAATTAACATCTTTGGCTATTTTATATAAATATATAATATATAATATATTAAGTTGTTCTTCGTGGTATGTTCCATAAATTTCTAAATTAATCTCAATGTATAAAAACATTTTTTTTTAAATAATATATTTTATTTGAAAATAAAATGTAAAAATATCAGCTCACATATTATTTTAAAATATTATTTTTTCTTAGATAAATTTTGTTTTTTCTTGAATAATATTTATATTACTCCTCCAAAATGTCATCTAAATATTATTTCATAATTTGATAAAAGAGAATATGATATAAATCAATCTTTGATTATTATTAGTCGAATGTAAAGAACAAAAACGTCAATGCGGGGTTATGACAATGTAAAAGATTCAATCGTGATAATAGGAGAATCTAGGTCGCATTCAAATTATTTATAAGGCTCGTGTGTGGAGTAATCGATTCATTTTCAGTTTCCGCACGAAAACACAATGTGCGAAACACTGAAAGGAAGAGGCAGAGATCCGGTACCGAGTTATTGACCCGTAATTCACACCGACATTTAGCGTTAAAGGTCGCTTATCTGCTTCCGAGTCTCACTGATGCAACGTGCTCTCTATCGTTGCCCAAATAAAGCGACAGACATCCTAAAATTGTCCAGATGCACCGCCCACTGTCGAGGTTGATACAAGACACATTTAAAAACGCGATTTAATTACATTTCACTTTCCAATTCCGACCGAAAATCTATATTTTTTTTCTTTATTTTTGATTTACGTAAAAATATTACGTACATCAGACTCAAGTAACAAAGTATTTAATTTTTTAATTAACTTGGAGCGAACTCTTCGAACTTCAGAGATTTTAGATTTAATCGTTAATAAAAATATTCCAAAACTTTACAAGACTCAACAAATGATGGCATTTAATAAAACTTTTATCAGAATCAAAAGTTACCGAATTTGTATAATTAATAAGATTGAAAAGTGCGCTTTCGTAGTGTATATTCTTGTGTGTTCTATTAAGGTCATTTAGCGTACGCGAAGCAGGTCTTTTCACGCCTCGAAAGGTAATACCATCTAATTAGAGATTTAACGACGTGTGGAAGAAAGATGGGCAAACGGTGAAGCACCGAGTATTTCTGATTGCGATGAGGAATATTCGAGTTTGGTCCTTTGAAACTCTGCGTAGTTTTAAGGCAGTCTGCCGTGCGACTTTCGCGTAGTTCGATACCGTTTCACCTTACAGTTTCGCAACGCGAAATAAAAGAAATTAGTATTGCTATATTATGCTCACTCCTTTTCTCACGCGGCGAGGCGTTAATTTTATTGCCGTAGAAAATTTTTGAGGTCGATACTCATTACTTGTATATGGTATAGTTCTATTCTTTTATTTGTATATTGTATGAAATCTTTATAACCAGTAGACAAAATAAATAAAATAAAAATTAAAGCCGAGAAATTATACGTCAAATGTAAAACAATTCTTTTTATATATCAGTTATCATAATATATCAGTTTTTAAAATTGATCGCGAATTGCAATTGATGCAATAATGTTAAATCGATAATAAAACTAAATACACTTATGCAAGTGGAGATAAATATATTTATCTACAACTTTAAGCAGAAGATACTTTACTTATTCTCTTATCGAACATCTGATAAATTTAATCTCTTTTCTAATTTCTCGAATAGACTAAAATTATTAATTATAAATAAACTTGTAAGCCGTCCTGTAACACAAAGGATTAAACTGACTTTGATCTTTGCCTTGCATTGACGTTTTCTCACAGAATTTCTTCCTTCTTACAGATACACAGAATTACAGATACATTACGAAATCACAGATACTTTTAAAATATATATTTTTCTTCCAGTATAAATATTTTTTTATAATAAATTTTTTTTTCAGTACCTGAAAGAGAACAAGCAACCAATTGCCAGACGTGATCTTACTTCTGCGAAAACACACGCGTTTTCCTCATCTCTCCGACTATCGACAAGAATTTTTCTCAATTACTCACTCGTTTGGAGAAAAATGAATTCGTAAGGGACTCCCCCCCTTCTCTCTCTCTCTCTCTCTCTCTCTCTTGGAATTTCCACCCACTTTTGCCACCCACCTTCGCGGCTCTTCAATTAATACAAACGGCAACCTCGAACGACGGACGCGATATGCTTGTGTGAAAGTGCCGCCGTTCCCTCAAAGGCGAGCGAGCGAATAATAATAATGATAAAACGAGCCGCGGCGGTCTCCAACTGGTATACGTAACCGGAAAGGGATACGCGGTGCCGTCCGTGTTAGCAAACAAACTGGTGGTCGCACAGGTGGACGGCCGCTTCTCGGGCAGCCATCTGGTCTCGGGGTGCCGAGGGTACGGCGGGTCGCTTACCTCGAGAGCTCTCGCGTCGCGTCACGCCGCCGCCGTTCGTCCTGTCGACGATCGTCCGCGACGCCGAGGAATGCACCAAGCCCGACTTCAAATCCAACGAGCGAGCGCAATGCTGACACGGCTAACGAGCAGCGCATACGCGGCTGTCACCACTCGAAACTGTCATCACGGTGAATCCGACCAGATGCAATGTTACCAACGGACGCGGGTCGCTCTGTTACTAATCGGCGTCGCTTCGCGCGCGCCTCAGCGGGGGTGCGACGCTCGCGCTGGTGGCGGCCATGTTGCCCGTTGAATTCCGAACGCTCCGACTTCGATGCGATTCTAGCAAATCTCCGGATTCTCCGCGATTATTTCTCTCGTTCTGTTTTTTTTCCAAACTTGGGCGATATTTTTCGTTTTCACTTTTGCTCGCTTGATCTCGCCGAAGCTTTGTCTCTCGATTCCGAGAATCATTCTCGATCAGGCGCGCGTTTTTAAAGATTACCGCGCAATTCCCACTTTTATTCTCACTTTTACCATCGTCTAACAGAGCGCAGCACCGTGAGCTGTCATCGGCCGCGATGACATTAGGCGTTTCTCGCGCGCGACATGGTCGCGCTGCTGGTGCGCGCAGCAGGTCGACAGAATTGTCAAGATGGAAGACTCGCGGGGTTGACCGTCGCTCGCAGTATGGATTTCACCGCATGAGATTCGTGCACGGGTGCCGCTGGGGCTGAGATTCCCGTCCGGTCTCCGTGTGGAGCAAGAGTGAAGAAAGAGGGGCGGTTGTGGTCGGCAGACGGTGGTGTCTGCAAATGGTGTCGCGCCGCAGGAGCGCGATCATGCGGCGCGATCGAACGCGGTAATGAAGAGTGGCATCGCGGAGCAACGCGGCAACGGAGCGAGCCACAATGGTGGATAACAGTTGCATTATCGAAGGAAATGTCAAATTTCGTGATGGCAAGAAGGTGAGTCTCCCGATGAGCCGCGTGAGCTCGTCGTTCCTCTCCCCTTCTGCGTTTCATCCCCCGAACGCTCACTGCGACGCGGGGT
Organism: Pogonomyrmex barbatus; assembly: GCF_055798465.1. Taxonomy (NCBI): domain Eukaryota; kingdom Metazoa; phylum Arthropoda; class Insecta; order Hymenoptera; family Formicidae; genus Pogonomyrmex; species Pogonomyrmex barbatus. The sequence goes on along the minus strand of NW_028297114.1, from coordinate 3,753,656 downwards.
AGGGAATCGTGCTCCATTTTTTTCTCTCTACTCTCCTCCAATTCGCGCGAACGCGTCCCCCGCGAGAATTCGCCTATTATCCCCCCGACATCTTCGAACTGACGCGCGAACATCTTTGAAAGACCTTTCTTTTTCCCTTACTTTTCCCTTTCTTTTTTGTTCTTTCTTTTTCTCGCATTTGCGAATTTAGGAAACGTGCGCTGGACGCGCGACGCTTATCGACGAGTCACCTGTGTGCACACGCCTTATGCACTCGCCTTATGCACGATAAAAAATTATGTAACGATTATGGGGGCGGTTTGTTAGCGTCTGTATATGTACTTTGCGCGATGCACCGATGGCATCGTTAAGTTCCGCGTTATAGGATGCCCTGGAAAAAACATGCGACAGACTGGGGCTGCCAGATTGCATTTTTGACAGTAGAAGACAGTAAAGATAAATGGTTCGAACTTGCTTATTATGTTTTCTGCGGTTATTTGTCTGAAGATAATAAGATAAAACAAAAATTAAATATTTAAGGCTAAACACAAAAAATTTTGTTTATTCCTTAAATATTTAATAGGATGTAGATATTAAATTTTTTAATTAGATGACAGATCTTTTAATACTGACGGAACGAAAAAAATTTTAACAAAGAAAATACTTTTATTTTAATAATTTCTCACAATATCTTTTTTTTTATTAATAAATAAATTTCTTTTTATTAATTATGTTACGCGCATTTTAAATTTTTAGACTTTTAATACATGGTTTTCAATAAAAATGTTTTGTAGAAATGATATGAATAATTCTTATGATACTTGTTATTCCATATCATTCTGTTATCAGTGCAAATATGTCTATCATATTTGTATCGGAGAATTTTATATTGGTAACAAGATTTTATTTCGATTTTATTTTTTTATATATTTTATAAAATATGTCAAGAATTATAGTTCTATTTTTGCCAGCAACTCATATAAAAAAAATCCTAATTTTTAAGAACATATTTAAAATACATATGCATTACAAATATAAAATTATATAATATTTATTTTTATCAATATTTTAACTTTAATCTTGATTAAATTTATTCTTTATCCTTTTTTAAATTAAAAAGAGATAAAAAGTAAGTTAAATCAAAATTCAAAGTTAATTTATATTGATAAACATTTTATTTTTTATATATATTCTACTACATCTTTTTAAGATATTTAGCATGAAATATATTTGAAATAGTTTTTGGGAAGAGAATATACATTATTTAAGAATAGTCTATGTAGGGAGTAGCTAATCCAAGTCTATAAAAAGCTAATAAGAAGGTAGAAGAACAAGGTATTGGAGAAGATAGAACCCTCATTTACTTTGATCATAAATTTAGAAATAAATCATGAATTAGTAGGAAGAAGTTCACGTTTGATTTCATATAATTTTTATCACAATTGTGCTTAATAAAAATTATTGAATGCAAAATAATATGTTTTAGACCAAAAAAAATTCTGTAATAAAATTTAATATTACCATATAAATATTACAGAGTTGGATTTATAACAGATTTAGTTAATAAATTATTTTGGATTTAGTTGGATTTAGTTAATAAAGTTATAATTAAAATCGTTGCAATATTAAAATTGTAAATAACGGATAAGAAACTATATCGCTTAGTTTTCAAGAATGAATTTTTCTTTTCATGATTACAATTAACATTTAATTGAAATTTAATTGTCAAAATATTCATTCTTGCATTACATTACTGCAATAATTTCTTAAATATATTATGTATTAATAAAACCAACATTTTAATATAAGAATATTTTTTAATATAAGAAAAATAAAATTCTAAGTTATATCTTTATCTTTTTAATGTTTTTCAACATTGCCTATTGTAAAATTTTATGTATACATTCTATGTTTATATCTATTTAATACCTGTAGTAAAAAAAAAGAATCGAATATTAAAAAGATATTTTATATGATTATATATAAAGATAATTTGTTTTATTATACAACTAATACAATATAATTTATTTTACAGTGGAAATCAAGATGGTGTGTTATGCGGAAATTATCACCAGTAGCAGGTAAAGCCTCATGATTGTTTTTAAACGCTGTTGTTAACAATAGTCTTACTGTTTTGTCGTTCATTTACCTTAAACGTGCTAATAATTTGTTATTAATGAGACTTTGATAAGATAGCGCTAATGGCATGCATGTATATACATTTGCGTTGTTCTATTGTATCACGGTTGCATTTAGAGGAAGAAAGAGAGGAAGGGAATGCAATAAGATAATAAACAGGAAATATTATACACTCTTGAAGCGTTCTTCCTTTTTGCTTTTACTATCACGTTGATACGTATATCTCATAATTTGCATAATAGACTCCCTGTTATATCTCTGCTGGCAAACTATGTAGCATACATTACACCCATTTTTACAAGATGTCCCTTGTTTTTATGGTTGAGAAAATATTGAATTTATCGCAGATTGAATTTTGCTTTAGCCTGTTTTACAAGCGGATATATTTAGAATATTTAGTTTATGGATTATTTATAAACAAAATGTTGTATCATCCACTTTTTCCAGATTAATAAAATTGATTTAAACTTTCGGTGTAACAGAAGTTTATTAATTTACTCAACTTTGCATTTAATATAGTAACAAAATGTTACTACTACAAAATGTTATGAAAATATATGTTAGTGGAATATATATTACATTTTATAATAAAATTTAATTACGTATAATTAAACACGATAGTTAGTGGCTACGATTTAATGTAGTTGGAATATTATTTACGTAATTGTTTAATATGTTTATTTAATATTAACTATAATATATGGATGATAGATAGATTTCTGTATTCTATGTGTTACAAATTGGTGGAATTTGTCGGCGAAAAATTAGTTCTTTCTCTCTCTTTCTCTTAGTTTCTCCCTTTAAAAGACCCTTCTTGCTTGTTATCAGTACAAAGGACCCTCCTTCAAACCTTCCTAGGGTGACAGCTGGCACATCTGTTGCTACCTAAAGCAACAAAAAAATTTCCAAGAACAGCTTTGCTCTTAGCAATAACCATTAATACATGATCCCTGTAACTTGAGGATATTTTAGAACCAAGGGTTTGAGCGCTTCATAAATTTTTCTTAGACAGAACTTAACGAGGAGAAACGTAAACACGTGACGAAATTTATTTCTGTATATCGGTCTACAGATGAGAATGCATTTATTATAACTGAATATTTCTCGGGAAATAATATGTATAACAAAATATTGAATGCATGTTAATAAACATCAATATTTGTTATTTCATATAAACACATCAACATAAAAAAAACAATTTTCTCTCTAGTTTATTAAAAGAAAAGTTTAAAAAAGAAAAAATAACATCGCGTAACTTTAAAATATATAAAGCATATGAATATTCCTTTTTAACAGATTGCTTGCATCTGCAACTTTATGGAGATAGTAAGGATCGTTACAAGCAAGGCCAAACAAAAGCGTCCCTAAGCTTGCAACACTTTCTGGGAGTGGAGAGTGGTTTTACACTCGACAAAGAATCCAATACGATTGCTATAATTTGTCAAGATGTAACAGTTGTCCTCGCATTTGATACGCGGGAACGATTGATACAATGGCAAGTTAAGATCTCGAACAATTTAGGCGAAGGTAAGTTGAACGTAAAGTACATTCAAAGAGAAGAAAATGAAAAGCATTAGAGATGCAAGATACTATATGAAATTCGGGAATAAAAATTATCATCTCGTATTAATTAATTCGTCCACTTTCCTCAACAGATCAGCAATTTTTGATACTCATCTCTTCGGTGCCGTCGAAGGCGAAGTTCACTAATGGACCGGCACACTTGCACATTCAGGACTGTCGTTTTTGCATCACTATCGGTGTACCTCCTCGACTCGTTGGTATCTGGGAGATCGCGCATCTCCGACGATATGGCGTGGTCGAAGGTAGATTTTGTTTCGAGGGTGGCTCGAGATGCGGTCGAGGAGAAGGTTTGCACGTTCTGATAACTGATCAGGGAGATGATATAATTAAGACGTTGCAGCTGGCGGCAGAGGGAAAACTCACTACGAAGAAACGATCGCCGCTCGGTAGAGAACAATTATCGACACAGGATAGTCCAGGGCGACGCCAGTGTTCCCGCGCCGAGACCAGAGCCAGCGATTTCTTTTCTTCGACTGTGTATTCAACGTCGACATATGAGGAGCACTGCGACAGTTGCAAAAATGAGAGCTCACCGTACTGGTCATCTGCGGAGAGCAGACAGCAGACAGAGCTCGATGGTGATTATAGTTGCCGAGATACGATGTCCATTTCAGAACTGCCCGATCAGCAGCCCGGCGGCGAGTGGCGTAGCTGTTCACTCACTCGTCAAGGTGCAGCGGGACTTGAAAGATGCGCGAGTTGCATCAGTAAGCTCGGTACCGTTTCGAAATCGTCGACCCTGATCACTACGGCTACCGTGAGCGGCATCAGCAGTCCTGCCGCGAGCACGTTAAACAACCTAGCATGTTCGCAGCCCCGTACCTTCGATCGACTATCGTTGTCTTCTTACAGCAGCAGCAGCCACGAGAGCGATTATTCTGGTTCGCAGCAGATAGAATGTCAATGCGCGCAGTCGAAAACCGCCCAGTCTCAGACGGCGCAGACAACGGCTCGTCAAATGTCACCGAGCCCAAGTACGTTGCCGCCGAGACCGCCGAAACCGTCCCAACCGCCATCGCAACCAACAACCAATCAGATCGTCACTGCCAAGAAGCCTAAAAAACCGCCGATGCCATTGCCTGCCGAACAGCAAGCTTGTGTGCATCCTCGAAAACCTCAACAAGTTCAGCAGGCTCAACAAACCCAGCAACAATCCCAGCAAGCCATAGCTCGCAATGTTGCGGGACCTTATGAGAACTACGACATTCCTAAAACAATTCTGGGTCATCACATGCTACTGGAGCAAGGTCCACAACCGGAACAGTATTACGATACACCAAGAAAAATAAAAGAATGTCTCACACTGCCGAAAACCTATCCGAATTACGACACGCCTCAGGTACCGCAGGCTGTAGTCCTGCAAGGATGTGGCTGTCCCGCAAAACTGCCAGTCCAATCGCCTAGATCTTCAGGTTGTCCTTGTCATAATGTTATGAGTTGGGCCGGCTTTGTCCTACCTTACTGCCGACGTGGCGCGGGAATTGAACCGACCGGCGTCACAATTCATCCCGTAAAACTCTCAGGTGAGGGTAAGATGCCAGTGGTGAACGCAAGTGGAGACATAGCGATTTATGCGACCGCCAGAAGGATAAACAAAAATGAATCGTCCGACGAGAAAGCTACGGCGGAAAACTGTGGCTGCGCCGTGGGAAATAAATCGAACAATTACGAGAACGTCGAGCCAGTGATAGATACGCAACCGGAATCGAAACAAGCGAATTATGTGAATATTGATTTTACGCAATCACTTGAGCATTACGAGAACAGCAAGGATATTTTAACGAAAAGCAGTATTTCACAAGAAGAAATTGAGAAATTCGCGGATCAATTGAAGGAACCAACACCCGAAGCACCGAGCGAAAATGCTTCGAAAATTTGCGAGAAATGCGGTCACGCAAAAGAAAAAGAAAATAATTACTTAGTCATGGATCCGGATAAACAAACCCCGAAAAAGCCGTTCCCCGCTTATTTACCAATGCAACCGGCTCACAACGCTTGTTCGAAGGAGATCCTATCTAGGCTCTGCAGCGGTATCAAGAGTTCCAGCAATCCGACGTTATCGGGATCCACGTTACTTGAGATAAATAAAAAGCGTTCCGACTCGGAATATCGTGTGCCAGGCTCAGCGATGCTGTCCAGTCCTTATCTCAGACGTCGCTATCTGGACGTGGGTAATATCACGGAATCTGGCGGTAGCATAGGTATACTTCTCAGGAAACGATCTTACTCTGCGGAATCCGCACATTACCTGGACGACGAGAGTCACACCTTTCCGTCCACACTTACTATCCACAAGTGCTCAAGTGAAGCGGATAAGAATTCTTTGATAACTGGCGAGTCGCATAATTCGTGCGTCAATTCTGAAAACAAGATTAGTAGTAATCACGAGAACGGGCAAATATTGACGGCCGCGTCTCAACCGTCGTTCATTAAGATCCGACGTTCATCATCTGTGCCATCTAAGACCGGGCACAATAGAGATTCCTCAAGCAGCAACGATTCCGGCGTTTCAACCGGTTCCCTCAGTCACCGAACGGCGGAGTTTGTGGAGTTCGAGTTATCATTGGCAGCACCTGCTGCTTCAGCAGTAAAGCAAAATATGTTGTCGGTCTGCCGCAAAAGTCCGCCACCCACATGTTATCACAGCAGCCTGCCGAGGAAGTCCAAGTCCAGCGATCCTCTTCGTGAAATTTCCTTCCAATTCCAAAAGATCAAGATACCAACGAAATCGTCATCTGCGGAGGCCGACATACCGACGTGTTTGCCAAAAACTACGAAGGGCTTTAATAGCCCTGGTGAAGTCTCTAATGCACCTTACATCGATTCACGAAGTACTAGCAGCGGTACTTCCGACATGTCAGATTACATCGAAACTTTATCGCTGTCTTCACATTCTTCGTCCGATACACCTGACAGTCTTAGGTAGGATATAACTGCAACTTTTGCAAAAGTTCCATTGTCCTTCTTTTCATAATTTTCTTATATAACTTATCTTAACTCCATCAAAACATATAAACGTCCTATAAATTTATATACAATGTTTTAGAATTTTATGACCTTCTTTTATAGCTATTCTTTCTTGTATATAACTTCGATTGATTTATTTTTAATCGCTAAAAACTTATACATTATTTTTTATTTTAAAACATTTATAATTACATTTTTAGAAAAATTATACAAATTTATACAATAGAAATTTAAACACATAATCTACTAATTTATTGTCTTGTTATTTAATTTAACTAAATATCTTAGTTTTACAAATAATTGATTTTAAAGATATTTTTTGAAATTTTATTTGTAATTATAATAAAATAATAATAATAAATATGATTTAATTGATTTTATTCGGATAATAGGATGGATAATTAATCACGTTAAATTAATTATTTCTAATAAATTGATTATTTTATTTATATAATTAATATGAGGAAATCATATATGTTTATATAGATTAGGAGGTAGAACAGTAGCAACGACTCTTCGACCTCGTAGCGGAAAGGAATATTATAAAATTGATCGAAGTATCTTGGTAGAACAGGGACGGCTTCTCACTACGGCATCCGCTAATTATGCAAATATCACTCCAGTGTTAGAAAAGAGCGAATCACCGTCACCTGGTTACATGAGTAGTTCACCTTTTGAGCAACCACAACCCACTCGTGAGCATTTTCTATTCCCCGAGGTGAGTATCACGGTATATAAGGAAATAGATTGTATCTATATTGATCCATACGACATCAAATTCTGACGAGAGTTTAAGTAAAAGAAATGATAAATTATAATTCCTTAAAATTACGTTATCTTTTATATAATAATTTGATAATATAATAATTTGATTTTTATATAATGATTTAATTTTTTTTTTACAGGAAGCTTAAACGTAATAATATTGTTTGGAAAAAAGAGTTGAAAACTTGAAGTTCCTAGGAATTCCAAACAAATGAGTAAGATTATTCACGGTAGAAATTATTATTGGGGCATTGTGACTATTTACACTATACGCAGATATCTGGTGTTACAAGCACTCTTTTTAAAATATTTGTCATTCAACACATATACGTAGTATAATATGCCAAATAATCAAAAATTAATAATTCTTAAGAACACGAAAGCGCTCTTTAACTAAATTCGGATGTTTATTGATGTTTTCATAAAGTCTTCCTCTAAAGAGCACAATCATAATCTAAAAAATATAAAAAAAGAACCACATCAATCTACAAAAATCTAGATACTAGCGTATAGTCGAAATAATGTCAGTAATCAAACACTTCCTACAACGACTCAAACAATTTCTAAAATATGCTCAATAAGAAACTAATAGTTTGTATAATAAGAATCCTGCCCTAGAGTAAAAAGATATGCATCGTATACTTTATATGAGTATATCGTTTTTTAAATACTTTCTTATTTTGTATGTGAGTATACTTCTATATAGAGACTATTGTACAGTCATCTTGGAAAAAATTGAATGAGATTAATGACTCTTAGAATTTCTGATTAGAGTTCTTAAAATTTTATAATAAAAAAATTAAAACATAACAAAATTTTAACATTAGATTTTTGGAGTATTTCTAGCTCTAAAGAATTATATAGCACTTTACTATTTTCTTTTTTTACACTTTCCTTGGATCTCATCCGAATTCTTCATGTTCTAAACTTTTTTTTTTTTATATTTTTAATTCAAGTCTTATGCATTGCCCTTAGTCTGTTTTAAGTTTTCACAGGAAAGTCTCAAAAAACTGCGAGATTAAATATCGTAAATATATGAGGCGAAAATTAAGTTTGCTTAATACTTGCTATTTATAGATTAACAATCTTGTTACTTTAGACATTGAGCCATGTGCCCCAAATTCTAAGATTAGATTATATCTTTTTTTGATATTAGTTCAAATATATATATATATATATATATATATATATATATATATATATTGAACGTTAATTTATATCTTCTTCTAGACTTTAGAAATTTAACTTAAAAATGTACAAAACAGAGATAATTTCAATGTAACAAATTTTTAAAGCATTGAAAACATCACAATTGTAATCGATTATATTATATTATACACTATAAAGTTTTAAGAATTCATATCTGGAAAATTCCATTAGAGACCGTTTGTTTGTACTGATTGATAAAATATTTATCCACATTCTGTACAACCAAAAAAATGCACTGAATATAGTCAGTTGCATAACATTCACAGGGTTTTCATATTTACAAGTTATTTTTTAAAGATTAAGATAAAATGTTACAGCCTTTAATGGTCTTCTTTCTAATGAGACATACGTGGTACATGTAAATACCATAGTCTCTGGGCAATCAAAGACGGTACTATATATAGATTATAAACAAATATTTCTGACTAAGATTTATGAAATATATAAAGATCGAATTATTTCAGGATTCCGATATGAGTTTTCCGATTTTTATTGCAATACATTTTTCTAAGGCATTTATCTTTTACATTTCCATTATGTTTTACTAAATATCTTTTTGATATTGTAAAGTATCATAACTTAATGCAAATGTAACAATCTTTCTCATTCTGTTTGCACATTTATTTTCATTTCATTTATTGTTGCATTGTACTTAATAGCTCATATACTTGAACTATTTAATTGTGATTAGTGTGTGCTATACACACGTTTCTACGAAGTGTTTACCAAAAATATTTATTTCTATTCTTTAACGCGGTACATATTGTATTTAATATATTAGAAACAAATAGATAAACTATTAAGTTAAGTAATATATTTACAACGATCATTTTAAGTCTAAAAAGTCTAATATGATATTCTATTTCTAATGTCTTTCTTTATAAGTATAAATATGCATATTTAGGATTTTGTACTTTTTCTACTCTCATTTCTTTATGAGGTTCATTATTCTCTTTTCACAGGAGAAGAGATTACAAATTTATGAGAGGGGATATAATTCATATAATATTGCACATACAGTAAATATATCATGCTGAGAAAGTTAGCATAATAGTGATATTAAACGCAATAATAAAACCTTAGAGTTATACATTTATAAGGCCGATATAATTAATGCACAGAATTTTGTTTTATATTCATTATACATTATTATACTTACCTGGCAAGTAATCAAATTAATGTTTGTAATCAAAATCATGAATGTTGCCATCATTAACCAATGCAGATTTCTAAGCATTGAACTTGCGGGACAATACATACTATAAGATGTGTTATTAAGTTGCAACAGCATTAATTTTGCACTATACACGTATACTATAGCACAAAACGATTTTAATGTCTTGATATCTAAGAAAATAGAAATAGTTCTTTTCATTTTAGATATCAAGAACTTTTTAATGTGATGCAAAGTTGTCTTGCTGCTGTATTCTTATCGCGTCTTATGTTATATCATTCCTTAAACAACATATGGAATTATTTTTCCATTAGGCCAAATTTTAACACAATATTATTTTATACGAGAGAATATTTTTTATTCTTAAGACTTTATCTACTTGTGTTCTATATATAAACTATACTGTTATAATAGCATTAAAATTCATAAAATTTATTGCAATATTGCATTAATTTAAATCGAAGACATGTAATGTTTTTTCACAACGTGTAAAGATACGTGCAACTGATTTTATATAAATTATAAAAGTATTAAAGAGTAGTATTATTACAAGACTGAGAAATAGTTGGTGTAATGAATGGTAGGAAATATTTACAGTGCTAGAATGTATAATTTATATGTACAGGCCTATGCGCAACTGGCAATTGATCATTTACAAAATCTGATTCTTCTGTCTACTAAATGTTTCCTGCCCAAAAATAGAATAAAACATTGTTATAGCATTGTTTAGGACATTGAACGCGCAAATACAAAAATATTCTCTTGATTTTTCTTTTCCTTAAAGTATAAGAAATCATACAATAGTTGAACATAAAATAGACAGTAGAAGCCTTAATGAAATACTGTATACAAAAACGATGTAGAAAGTGATACATAAGACACATTGAATTACGAGGAGATTGCATATACATGATTAGATATTTCACACAAGTAAGAATGGTATATAGAAAACAATTTATATTTCTCTCTATCAAGATTTTGTGGCCCCAAGGGATTCATAAATTGTAATATCTTCAAAAAAGTGTATTCAGATAGAAAATCATTACTATATCTCGTGATTTGCGGGTATGTGTTTGTATACACACATAAATACGTATAACGTATAACGAAGAATATGCATTTCGTGCGTGCATGAGAATGTCGAGGGCAAAATTTTAAGTTAGCGTAAGTAAATTTATCTACCCGAGTGATTTTCTGTTTTCTTTTCTCTTTATTCATTTTTTATAGATTTTTTGCATTCATGCATTATTAATATAAGGTAAAGTGAAAAATTTTAATTTTGAGTCAGTGAATTAACTTATATATACATATATTTCTGTCTTAAGTATCATATATGTGAAGTAGAAAGTCACTCGTATAAACACATGCTAGTCAGGAATCAAGTACTATATTGTAGTCATGATATATTTTTATTGCAAAGAAACTGTATATTATGCATAGCTTAAAAATTAAGCACATGTCCACTGATTTATTTCATTTTGGAGTTATTTCTCTGTCAAAAAGAATTATGGACCAAGTATTTGTTAACGCATGAGACTAGAGAGGGAAAAAATATCATATATTTTCTATTAATATATAACTTTATGATGAGTGATAGTGTAATAAGAACAGATTGAACAATAAATCAGCATGATTTATTCGTTTCATATTTGAACGAATTTATTGTTCTATCCGGATCTCACATCACGATTTTACTCAGAACTTGATATTAGAAAACGGAAACGTTTTTATTACTATAATTTAAACGTTTTTCAATATTTATTCGTAATTTGAAAAACGAATATATCAAATATACTTTTAAAATGTAGTAAAATAAAGTACATGTGCTAGCTTTTAAGCTATAAAAAAACCATATCTAAGAATTTACTAATGACATATATTGATTAATATATATATATATAAAAATTAGAAATAAGTTTTAAAGGGTATTATTGATGCTCTATCCATAATCGATGTACATAGTTTTGTGGTGTAGCATTAGTATATTAAATCTTTTATTTTGTGATTCGAGAATATAGACATCGTAAAAGCGAATTTCAATTGTACATACCACGTATCACGATGAAATGCGCTCAAAATGTCTTCAAACAATTTTATAAATTATTATTGAACTAGTGATTTAGTTACTCTGCGAGTACACTTTATAATATATCGGACTAAGCATTTAATCCAATTTAAGAATATACATTTCCGAAATTATATATCTACAATAGAAGACTTTGTATGCTTTAATTTTATTATTTTCCGTTCGGATCTCACATTGCTTCATTGTACTTGTCCTAGTAGATAAATATCAGAAATTAAAACTGGTCATTTTTTATTGCGCTATTGGCTATGATAAAAAATATTTTGAAAATGTAATCGATTAAAATTTTTTTGCGTATTCAGTCACTAGTATAACTTTTCATATATATCTGATGAAAAATTATTAATTTTAAATAATTTTATTTGGCGTGTAGTAATACGTGCTTATAATTTTAAAAAAAAGCTATAAAATAATAGTATCATATGATCGAAAACTTAATAATATCTATTTCCTTTGACAATCTGTTTTACAATGAAATTTTCTTCGTGTTTTAACAATACGAAGAGAATATCAACAGCTGTTGGTGTTGTCGCATTTTATGCCAGTTTTACGAGAAAGAAAAAATGAGATAATATTTAGAGAAATTTTATATAAGAAAGAAGAATCGTCCATCAAAATACTAATTTTTTCCTGTTTATACGAAGAAAAGTATATACTGATAGCAAGACTTTTAGAATTTGTAAGTTTTTCTTAAATATTACCTACCAAACTTATTTGTATATACACACACACACACACACACACATACACACACACACACACACACACACACACACACACACAGAGAGAGAGAGAGAGAGAGAAAGACAGAGGGAGAGAAAAAAAATTTCATTTGAATATATAGATCTATTAGATTTTGCTTTTTTAATTGTAAAAAAACTATTCGAAAATTGTCAGAAAAAAATTTAAATTTTCTATTTAAATACGTACATTTTAAAATGTTGAAATGAATTATTAATTGCTATTTGTATACACTTTTTAATCTATCTTATATATAAAGATTCATGGTATAATATGTAGAACAGGCTTTGTATTCTAAATACTTTTTCAAATGACTGGAGACGTTAACTTTGTTATTAAGAGATTGAAAAGTATATAAAAGCCCTCTTATTTTCTGAAATTAATATAATAAAATTATGTGTGTATTTCACTGAGCCATCCCGCCAGCTCGTAAAAGAGAAATATAATAAGTAACGACTAACGGAGCTTATGTATTAAATCGTCGAATGCATTTCACGAAGGTTACTTACTTCGAACTTTTGTAATCATAATAAAATGATAAGCGAAGAGATCGAACAAATTAATTAAATTATAGTGCGCCGTAAATAAATGAAAACTCGTACACAATTTGTAGTAGCTGAAATCATTGATTTATTAAAAAAGTAGAAGAAATAAAGAACTTAAAAAATAAAATTGTCTTTTATTATTTTTACAATCCAAGGAATCGATCGAGATTAGGATAATATTAAAATTTATTCAATGATTAAATATGAAAAGTAATTCGAATCTACTGCAAAAAAACTATCGGCGAAGATATAAATAAATAATTAAATTTATTTTATTAAATTTTGCTAATTAATTTTATCATTTTTGATACAAATTTTATTGTATCCCTAATGTAGATAATAGTCATAAAGACAAAATAATTTATATTATAAAACATATATGTTTTATTAAACCATCATAAAAGAATATTTATTTATGAAAAATCTGCATAGTAACAAATGAATTTTAATACTGCTCAATTGTTAAGATATATCAGATGTTTAACAATTCATTTAACAATCTCTTTAACTGAGAGTTTTTGTACTCTTCAGTAATGAATAAAAATTAAAAATAAAAACTATGTTAAATTAACTATTCATAATGTCTTACATAAAAGTATATTATATTAATTAGTAGCAATTGAATAAAAATTTTGTAAGTTCGATATTCAACAACATATTTTGGTTTATTAACGATATAGCGTGTTCACAGTAACGTTGACAATGTTAATAATCTATAGCTCCAATCTTCATTTCTCTCACGTTAACTATATTTTTATTACAGATATACTTCACACAAAAATACAATTTCAAATATTTCTTATTTTTATAGGAGTAGTATGAGTAATAAAAATATCGTTTCACAAATGTTCGTTTCCATGTTCGTTAGTACAACGAATGAATATCTTTTCTTTTTATTAAATAATTTTTTGTCATCACAGTTGTCACTTTTCTAATGTGATATAGCGCTTGAAACAAGATAATTTATATGATTAATTAGGCAAAAAATCGCGCAATATATATATGTAGAAGCATATTAAAATAATACACGCATATGTGTATACAGTGAATACGCATTACATTTTCAATAATTATTCTTTTTCAATAAATTACTCTTATTTATATGGAAACAGTTTAACAATGCGTAAATCTTTGCTACAGAATTAAGCTTCTCTTTATTTTTTGGCATAAAAGTTAATTTATATAATTTCACATATCTGTACAAAAATAAATAATAGCATTTAAACAGATTAAAGACAAGATTGCGTATTATTTATACACATTTTGATCTTTCTATCATCCAAATATGATCTTCGGTCAAATACCTGTTCTTCTTCGTACAAGTTTCTATTCTGCAGTTCTTAAGTGTATATTTAAATATTTCTCAATATCTCTCTAAATTGCAGGTATAACTTATATGAAAATTTTCGGTGAAACACATGTGTGTATAAATAGACCATAATGAGAAATTGGAATTAGACAAATTATACTTAAATTGAAAAAATATTTTCGCGTGTAAAGCATATGAGAATATACACATTATTAAATCGATTATTATATTGGTGTTCTATATAATCGTCAATACTATACTTGCATCTTCTATTATTCAAAGTTAATTATCCGACTTATAAGCCATTGCTACTTGTGCGGAAAAAATGTAGTACATCGTTGATCATTCACCAAGATTAAAATTATTCAATGCTCGTGTTGTCCATACGATACGATATATAAGTATATCAAAATTATCCGCTTCAGAAAAAGCAATATGATTATTTAAGATTTCCGGCATTTCACTTATTATTACGTATAATATTCGTATGCATTGTATCGAATCAAGGTACTAAGAATTAAGACATCCTCATAAATTCAATGTATGTAGCTAATCTCGTAACTTTTTATATACAGATTATTTGTATGTGAAATAAACAATGGAATTGCAAAAAAATCTAATAACAATATATAACAAAAATTAAATCAGTGTAAACAGTGTGTATGACTGCGAAAACTTATATTAAACTTATCTAACTCTTGTCATGATTTATTACAAGGCAGACTAACGCAATAAAATATGCAAAACTTAAACTTTTAAATCCATATTTTTCGTTTCTCTGCGATACGTATCGAGAATGCTTTATGCACTAAATTTATTAATAAATTCATGGCACTTGCATTGTAAAGCTCACATAATATAATGTATATATACGTACAAAATATGTTAAATAAGGTATATATACATAACTTTTTACAACTTATAATTTTGTTATAATTCTTTTTTGAAACATTAAATTCTTTTTTTAAACCATAAAATTTGAGACATCTTGTGTTAAACAACTTAATAATTAAAATTATAAATTAAAATAAAACTGCTATTTAGAAAAGAATCTATTTAGAAAAAGAATAAAATTATTTATGATTTTCTAAGTGCCGATAAGTTTGCAATTTTTTTATAAAATCAAATAATTTTTTAGTTATTAAAGATTTAAGAATGTTTTTCAACACAAAAAATGTTCCGAGTTTTTCAACATAAAAAATTTATATATATATATATATATATATATATATATATATACATATATATATACATATATACACCTTTTTTAAGATATCTTATATATACAAATACATAATGCCTTTGAAAGTTTGTACATCATTGTATATTATTAACAACTCTTTTTTCTTTCTCTTTCTCATTTCTGACTTGAAAATACTTCATATATTTTCATATATTTTCATGCAATCAGGTATATCTAAAACTGCAATTAAGATATATTAAGATATTTGATATATCTAAATATAATTCCTAACCTTGTATAAAACTCAAACTTTTTATCTTTTTTTATAAATTTTATATTGAAACTGTTTTACGCTCTCACTAAAATAAAATTATTTCAATAAAATTGGCAACAAAAAATAACCAACAGAAAAATTAAAGACTTAAAAAATGTATTAAATTCATATCTATATGTAACTGGCTTTTTTATAAAAATTGCAATAAAAATATAAAAAATTTACATTTTTATAAATATAAATATATACTTATGAAAATGTAAATATATTTTTTTCCTTTAAATGTACATAACTTAGTAGAAACCTCTTTTATTAGATTATTAAGAAAATGCAAACAAAGATAAATTGTCTGATTGGCTGATCAAAACTTAATATAAAATAAAAATATAAAATTTATCTTGAGCTTCGTATTTGTAATGTGATCATAGTATCGTGATCACATTATATTAATCATTGTTTTTCATCAAAATTAATAATACCGGAAATATGTGTGCACACAGAAAACATTTTCATACAAAAATTATAACTTTAAAAAATTATAGTACTATAACTCAAAAATGCTGATTTAATTAATGTTCATAAAAGGATTCTCACAAACCACGCATTTAAATCACAAACAATACAGTTTTTGTATTGTTTCAAAAATATTTACTTTTTATGAGATACTCTCTGTACATGTGTGTATGTATGATGCATATTTATATATATATATATATATATATATATATATATATATATATACATATATACATACATACATACATACATACATATACATACATATTCTCGGCAAATATAGTCATAATTTGAGATTTATACATAGTTGAACTGAACGTAAATTTAAACAATTCTTATTTTTTAATGTGTACTTTAATTAATATCTCATTCATTTCCATCGTTTGTTTGTAAATGATATAATTTAATGTATTAATATTAAATAACATTTTTTTCTTAAATAATAAAATATATCGTTATTATAATTTATCCGTTTTTTACTATCTCGCTTATTCTCTTTGGTCAACCTTAGATGTAAATAATAATTAATGTTAAATAATATTAAAAATATAAATACTAAAATGAATATATATGAATTATGTATCAAAATATCCAATACTCATATATCAATTTCAAATAAAAAAAAGTAAATATTTTTTCCAAATCATGACTATATCTTTCCAGATCTATCAAAGATTATATTTATGCAGATTAGACTCTAAGCCAGCTTTTAGAAAATCTGTTTTTGTTTTAGTAATATTTTATCCTAAGCTCTGGAATAATCCAGTTCCACAACAACTGTTTCTAATGCTATGATTAATGATTAGAATTTATAGCCTTATCGTGATAGAGGTCAATATCATTAAATATGCAACCTTTAAATAAAAGAAAAATTTCCTCTTGTTTTTTAATTCGTATAATTTTTAATTTCAAAATCTAAAAAGCAGTCTTTCAAAATAAGCGTGCATGTTTTTTTTTCTTTTCGACATAAAGTCAGAATGCATGACTTTTTTAAAAAATAAAGATATTTTTATAAAGTATATAATTTGATTCAACAGATAATATAAAATACTGAAATTAACATAATTATCTTATCACACATAAGTACAAAGGGCCATTTCACAAGAAATTAATATATTAAATATTAATTTTCTAATAAAATAAAAAAACATTTCTTGTTATGCCAATTAACATTATCATTCATATAATTATAATCTAATTTCAAATTAAAAATAATTAATAAGACAAAATATGAAGATTCTAATAATTTTGAATATTTTTTATCAATAATAGAGGAACAATTTATTTATGTAATATTGAATTTCATAAAATATATATAATTATATAAATTAATTTATATAAATAATGCAAATAAGGCAAAAATTATTGTGCAAATACGATAATATAATATAGAAAAATTATTCAGAAAATTATATCTTTAAAGTAGATCAAAAGCAATATTAAAAATTTATATATTAATAATTCTGTAATAAAACTGTTATATCTATTATGTTATGTTGAACTTATATTATTGTGAAGGTGTAATCAAAACATATATGATTTTAAAACGATTCCAACGCCAAATATTATTACTTATTAATTTACTTAAAATTTGATTTTTTGTGATTGTAAATCTCAATAAATTATTAATGTTCTATGTAAAGATATGATTTTAAATTTAAAATATTAGCAATATGTACATATTGTACAACAAAGTTTAAAAATAAATAAGATATCTACAGTTCATTATATTATCGGCACTGAATGTTGTAAAAATATTATATATTTAATTGCAATGTAAAAGAATTGATTACTTGAAATAATATTTTAATCAAATTTATACTCAATCATAAGCTTTGCTTAAGCAAACTCAAAGGAATAAAATATATGCATTTAATCAGCTTAGACCTCTTATTTAAGCCACTTAATTAAATTTAAATTTAAAGCTGCATACAAAGCTCATCGTGTAATATAATTGCTAAATGTTGTTGTGGAAGAATTATAAAAATTAGGTGATAAGATAGGAAGACGATATCTGTCTCTACTTCTTGATGTTATCTCTGTACTACTCTGTGCTGTTTGAGAATGTAATAGCATTCTACATAATTTGTCGACCTCTTCGTCACTCGAGCTAAATCTATTCAAATGTCTATCGCTAGCAGAACTTGGAGAATCATCACAGTTCTCAAGATCAAATCGTAATCGCGAGTCTATATGTACGGGGCTAGATGCTCTAGTGACAGGCGCAGTCCTGCTACGAGATTCGACATTTCTCAAAGGTATTTTACTAAGACCTTGATTATGATTCACATCCAATGTTGAAAAGCATCCCTTTATAGCCCGACGTACCGTTGTGTGATCCTCTAGACTATGACGTTTCATCATTTGCTTTGTTTCTTTAGTATCGGGAAGCTTCAAACTGAAATTCGTGGAATGACGTTTAGTTCGATCCAGTGTGCATTTAGAGTTAGTGAACTTTAATTTGTCTTTATCAAATGTCAAAGAATTTCTTTTCAATTTCTCATCTAGAAATCTTTCCTGACTAGCATCCCAACCAAATCTAGTTCTTCCATGTGGGGCGGAATATCTTTTAATCCTTGCATCAGTTTTGGACAAATGTTGATCACTTAAATTCTCTTTTACTATATTACATCGTAAACCTTCTTCATAATCTATCGAAATTCGTGTACTTCTCGACGAGTCGCTCTCATTAGTCCTGCGTTTCATACAATCTTCGTATTCAACAGAGGAATGTCTTTTAAACTTCCCCTTATCGTAATTTATGCTGCTCCGTTTAGGTCGAATCGTACTGTTTGGTTGCCTCCTTGCGGCAATAAAATCTTGCAAATGCGGTATTTTTGATGTGCTTTGTGAAGTGGAGAACTGAGTGGGTCTTCTGATACCAGTGTCTACCAGGAACTCATCGTCTGACTGCATCATAGATATCTCCGGCATGGAGCTAAAAGCCCAACAGGAATTATAGTGAGCCGCGTTTGTTAGTGCTCTTAAAGCGGCAAAGTTCGGCGCTCTATCCTTGCCGCTGATGTTAGTAGAAAATTCATGCGGATAATCCCGTGTTAGTACAGAATGTTGCTGCTGCTCTTGCTTATTTTCTTTTACAAGCGACAGAAAGAAAGATTTGGCAAAGGCGGAAGAATTATATTCGTTTGCTTGGCTTGACTGCTTTCTAAACTTTGTGTAATCATCGTTGACATCGTAACACGAACGACATTGGAAATCGCTTTTGTACTCCTGTTCACAAGCAGCCGGCAATGTAAGAAGAGCCTGAAATACTGCTAATTTGGAGCAGCTACACTGTGGCTTAGGTGTAATATAATCATTAGATGATCCATTCATAAAGTGAAAATGCGATGTATTAATGCATGAGTTGGAATATCCCGCTCTTTCCCAAGGATGTGTTAATTGGATTCTGTTAGGTGTAAAGCAGACACAACTTATAATTAGTTTGACTTGAGTTAACAGAAAATTGATGCGTATTTTACCATATATTAGCAAAAAGCATAACGAATAATTTTAGATAATATAATAAATAAGTAAAATATAACTTAGTATATTTGTATAATTATTCATAATATTCGTTAATATAAAGTTTTAATTCAAACATATGAAACTAATTATGTTATTTTCAAACATATATTAGTTTTATATTCTTCTGAATTTTTTTCAAATTAAATTTTGCTTACCTTGTTTTCAAGCTTTCGATTGCTTGACGCGAAGAAGCACTTCCATCTGCAAAATATAATTGCTTTAGTTTGAATAATTCAGGCAAATAACTATTATTATTAGCTTCATTATTAATCTCTTCCTTCTTGTTTAATTAATTTCTGAATAGCATTAATTAAAATCCACTTAATTAGTTATTCTCTTTAAATGTTAACACGAATTAAAAATTTGTACTTTGGGAAATGGTTTGGACTTGCAAGACAGATGACAGGATTACTTGGACACAAATTTCCGCTTCTCAATTTCTGTTATCATTAAATAATATAAATTGCTTACATTTGATTAATAATAACTCTGTTTTATGCAATGCTTCCTTATTTTCCTCTACATGCTCACCTTTTGACTGTGATCTAAAATATAGATTTATATAGTTTCAATACAGAATAATATATAATATTTATACAAATTTTAATTTATAAATTAATTTATTTTATAAATTAATATATATCACTATAACTTACGATCCTCTTGTAGAACTATCAGTTCCTGTTCTTGTCCAACCTGAGAAAATATTATTCAATTGTTATCAAAATTTTTAATTAACATTAATTTTTGTTTCTAATAGTTAATAATATAATTAATAATATAGTCATTAAAAATGTATAATCATTTGTAAAAGTTAAAAAATTATAATTATTTATTGCTATTAAATAATAAATAAATTATACATATAATCAAATAAAATATATTTTACAATTTAAATATAAATTATGCAAGAAATTAATAAGCATGATAATTAATATTTAAAATAAAAATTGCAAGTAGTATTTATTTAATAATACCTTGTTTTACCCCACTTGCTGATTTTCTTGCTGTATTTATACTTGATAACTTCTTTTCTTCCTCCAATTTTTTGGCATCCTCCATATCCTGCCTGTTAAGTTTTGTTGTCAACTATACAAAAGATAATATTAAAAAAAAACAGTTTCTTACAATAACTCGTATATGTATTAAAATTACTTACATTTTGGCCTTCGTATTTGACATCTATTTCATCTAATTTTTGTGTAACATTTTTCAAGATAAATAATACATCTCTATCTTTTTCATTGTTGACTAGATGTCTTACAACCGACTCCAATGATGTTAGCAATTTTTTATCAACCGGTACCCACAATAGACTTTTTAATTGAGGTAGTAAAGATACTACTTTCATTCTTATATTAGCTACCGAATCTTCAGTCAAATTTAATAAAACATTGAAAAAATGTTCCTTAAAATACGAAGAAGAAAAGATTTCCAGAGCTTCAACCATCATACGAACAAACATCATTCTCACATAACAATCAGGACTATTGGCTAAATCCGTAAAGATTCTATTGTGCATGTCTGCTCTTTGTATAGATTTCATGTTGTATCGTAGAAGAAGAAGAAAGAGTGTTCCCGCAGTAAGACGTACCGGTATTGGCCGCTAAAATTTTAAAATTAAATCTGTATATTTAATAAAACTTTAAAATTTTAAGAATAAAATATTAAATATATGAGCTTACTGCATGTAAAATTCTGGAGAAAGCCATTGGAACAAAATATGAGTATATAAAATCATTAGGAAAACATTTGGGTAAAATTTCTAGCTGTGTATGCATTAATGATACCAATCTCCAATTATGTGTAGTTGCAACTTCGTTTTCACATTTTATTAAGGCTTTACCTAGATTCATCAGACTAGAATCCTATAATGAATAATATATTTTAGAAGCTTTATTTTAAAGTATGTAAAAATATTAATTACCATCTTATCTGTTCCAATAGTTTGATTTTCAACTAAATATTCCAGTGTTAAACCAACATGAGGGATTAAACCTTGAAGCACTTCCTCAGAGTCATCTTTCAGCAATTTTATTAAATTTCCTTTTATTCTTGCATTTTTTGGCCCTAGAATCTTTGTCACCTACAAAAATACTTTATTATTACCTATACAAATGTTATAATTTAATAAATATATTTTATCTTACTTCATGAATGCCGCATGCAACGGTTTTTCGAACCATATAATAATAATCACTTGTCAACGCATCAAATGTTGTAAGTATTGCATCTGTATCTTCTGAAGAGTTTGACACAAAGATAAACATTGCCGGCAAATTAAATGCACAGTGTCTTCTACATTCGATGTATCTTTCGTCTTGAGTAGGTTTGCTGCTAATCTACAAAATTATGTTAAGATTGAATGTTACAATTAAGTTAATATTGATAATTTGAATTAATTATGTTATATAATTTTTAGATTAATTTATTTATATATATCTACAGTATGTATACCATTAATATATATCGCAATATTACAATATTATATATATATATATATATTCTGTACTGAATTTATTATTTATACTCACAAATGTAAAATGTGGTTTTTCTTTCTTCAATGATGGTATACCCATTTGTGCAAGTTGTTGATAATATTTTAAGAACCATGTTTTCTCTGACATTGATAAACATTCTAAAATTACATTCGTCATATCATATTATTCATATATCATTTCTGAATATTATCATTTAAGCACATAGTGTTGTCAATACAAATGCAAGGATTTCTTACTTTCTAGGCCAAGTACAAATTTTCCAAATTCTTGCGCTATCACACATATCACATTGTCTTCCGATTTAATTGCATTTTCACATAGCTTTTTAACAAGTGGGACTATTATATTTTTTATTATATCTATAAATATACAATTTATGTTTGAATTAATTTTTATTATTGAATTTATATTCATTGGGTCCAATTTTTTTATTCATTAAAACTTGAAAAAGTCTAAAAGTATTGCTTATAAAACTTGCCTTCCTGAAGATGAGGTAGTAAATACACTATTGTCTGTACAGAGGCATATCTTACATTGCTTTCTTCATCACTTGCTAATTCTACAAGCGATGGTAACAAAGCAGGTTTTACAGATTCAGCACCAAGACCCTCTGCAACAAAACGCAATTGCAAACAGATACTAGCTCGCACTTCGCTATTTACATCTTGACAAAGAGAGTGCACTGTTGGTAAAACTTCTTTCTGTATCCTAAACATTATAATAAAAAGATATTTATTAAGAAAATACACAAATAATTAATATTTCGATACTTTATATAAATCTTTGATTTTAATGTTCTTTATATAACAAAAATATAGCGAAAAGCAATTTGTCTAGCTAATGCATGTTTTATATGTATGTATATATATATATATATATATATATATATATATATATAAAATTCCGTTAATACTGGAACGATTAAATACATAATGATTTTATTATGTCAGAAATCATGAAAAAATCAGAATCATGAAAAAAAAACAGCTGTATATTCAAATACTCACATAGCAGAATCAAATCGCGTGCAAATCTTTCCCAATAATCTACTGCATATTATCCTGGAGTAGATAGATTGTGACAATTGTCCTTTACTTATAGTCAATGGAATAATCTGTATGTAAGAATGTTCTTGTTATCATCCATTCAAAAGAGCACTACAAGTTACATGTACAGCAATTTAATATCTCAAACATGAATTTCACACACATAATTCTTTCTCTTCAAAGTTTCTATTTATAAACACGCATAATTGTGTTTTACTTATATGCTTTTTAATAAATTTAATTATAGTTCTACATAAAATATTAAATAAACTAAAAACTTATTCTTTTCCATCTTCTTTTCCATCTATTTAACCAAATATAAATATATTAATTTTTTAAATTGCCTTTAACAAACCTGTGCTTTTATGACTTCTACCGGCAGTAATTCTATCACATCCAGTAAGGTCTCCAACCATGCATGACAGATAACTTTAACGGATTTATACAATGGAAGTTAGAGGACTGACAATGGATAATAAAAAATATTTTATTTTTCACTATATAATAATTCAATAATTAAATATGTTCACCTGGATCACGGCTCTCCAGAGAATTTAATATGCTTTGAAGGAATGTCTGACTAAAAACATTATGGCTGACAAGCTTCTGCTCTAAAATCGTTTTAAATGTAGATGATGCTGCTATGTGAAACTCGGTTGATGCAGTAGCCAGCAACTGCTGCATCTTAGGTACCACTCGAGACATACATGATTGTGTGTCGGTAGCTAGAAGACTTGGTAGACTTTGTATAACACTAAGTTTTTGGATCTCATCTCCCTTCCTGAAAAAAAAAATTCATTTGGATTTAAATGCTTATAAAATATTTTCCAAAATTTTTCTCAAGATCAAAAAAGATCCACAATAATAAATATTTTGCACTTTAAAAAAAATATTCATATATACTTAATTAATCAGATGACCATATTGACATCTTTAGATGCTAGATAAATTTGCACTTATTTTTTATCTGTTCCTTATAACCAAACTAATGTATATTCATTGTTTTTAAAATAAAATAGATGTTTGAAGTTTGACAAAAACGAGATAGAAAGTTTTAATACAGTCCAATGCAGAAAAAAAAAACAAACTTCTAATGTTCATTTCTACCATGTAAATTAATATTATTCTTTATCTTTTTCTAATTCTTAGAATTAAACTAAGATAAAAAGTAAATTAAACCGAGATTAAAATTAATTAACATTGATAAAAATGTACATTATTAGGATTAGTGCAAATTAAGGTGCTTCAGGTTTCATTGTTTTTTGTAGTTGAACTAGTATATATTCGTTGTACTTAAAATAAAAGATATATATTTAAAATTTGACAAAAATGAGATAGAAAGTTTCAGCGCAGTCCAATGTGGAAACAGAAAACAAACTACTTTTGCTTTGGTACAACAAATTGCAAGTTTTAAGTCTCGCTTAAAGCCAAAATAACACTGGTGCAACTAGGTCTTAGAATATAGACTCTAGAACTGTAATCGCCGCGACATGTTTGGTTAACCTAAATCCTCAAGGAACTCGTGAAGCTCCCGGGATCCTGACATCGCTCGCACGTCATGCGCGTGGCATGCCATTCCTTGGCCGTCTTTAAAGGACCTATAATTAGCGCATTTAATTATGACACAGGACAGCACGCTCCTTGAATGACCGCGCGGCTATTTTTAGGAAAACGCGCGGGGGAAGGGGAGGGATAAGAAAGGTAACAAACTTGACTCCCGGTGAAGAGGATGAACTCTAGGAATGATCTTCGATCGCGTCCGTGAGATTTCTTCTCGGCGGCAGGGGAGGGAAGGAAGGAGACAGACACACCAAAGTCCACGGATACTCACGGATCGGACGCGATCTCGTACGGAGCTTCATCTTCCTCTTGCAACATTTTCGAGGCGCATTTTACTCATCGACGTCGCAGGCGGCTCTCCGGGGTCGATCGGCCGCTTCACGGCTGATCCACCTCACACGGACGGCACGCGTGTCGCACGCACTCCCATGACACGCGGCACAACGTGATACGACGCGACACAACGCTACGCGCGGAAAACGCGAATGACAACTGAACGCGAGCGGGGCCAGGATCCCGATTTCCGCGCTTATCGATCACATCTGACTCGCCGCGCCGAACCGAGCCGACACGAGCGCGGCCCACGTACCAACTGGGTGGCGAACGGAGAAGACACCGAATCGTGACGCATCGCGTGCATGACTCGCGGATGCACACTGATGCACACGGGCTGGCCGCCACGCCGAGGGCGGCACTGATTGCGTAACGCGACTATGCGACACGCGCCGCGCCGCACCGCACCGCACCGCACCGTGTGCCGTGTGTGCGCGACACAAAGAATGATTTAACGATCGCGTCATCCTGCGATCCGACGCGCTGGATGTCGGTGCGACGCATTGGGTAAAAGAATCTACGCACAAATCAATCGAGTGTTCTTCGAAACGGAAACACTGAGGATACGCGATGATATTGAAAAGATCGCGCGCCATTCCCAATGGGAACTACAACTATTACGTGCGGGAGGAGAATATTTACTTTGAGAATTTGCATAATCAGTACTTAATATTGAATATGTATATAACATTCGAATTTGTCGAACATATTTTTTTTATGTCCATTTCTATCAATGCAGATTAACTTATTTGATCTCATTTTAATTTATCTTTTATAGTATTGAAAGCTTGCATATAATTGTCATTTAAATTCGTATTTTATTTTGTGGTGTGTATGTGTGTGTGTGTGTGTGTGTATGTATGTATGTGTGTAAAATTCGAATTTATTAATTTATTTTTTATATCAATGTATTAGATTAACTTTGATCTCGGTTTTAATTTATTATTCATAATATTGAAAATTTGCATTGTCATTTAATAACTATGTATATAAAATTCGAATTTGTCGAAGACAATTTTTTATGTGTACTTCTATCAATAAATTAACTTTAATCTTGGTTTAATTTATTTTTTATAGTTTTAAGAATTGTCATTTAACATCTATGTATATAAAATTGAATTTGATGAAGAATAAATTTTTTTATATCCATTTCATATCAATTTAGATTAGACTTTGATCTCTTTAACTTACTCCTTACTGACTTTTCATTTCTTTTCATTTTAAAAATTAAAAAAAAAACAAATTAAATTGAGATTAAAATTAATCATTGATAAAAATGGATATTAGAAACTGAATACTTATTACAAGTTATTTTTATTGATGTAATCATGCTTTATCTCTTGAAAGCTTTCGTCTTTGTTCATGAACAATGTACGTTTTGAACCTATCTGTTTAATAAAGGTTTATAAAATTATATACACCATTGAGTATTCGTATAAATTTTAAGAAAAATGAAATAATTTCTTACGAATTTGCAAGTTTAATGGCAAGTGGACATCATAAATTATCATGTAAATACAACATTACGTTGGAGAATATCCGCTATCTTGCATTTATGTTTGCGAGATCTAATTAACACTATTCCGACCTTGTTTCGGCAATCGAAGGCAAATTACACATTTCTGATCAAGGTTTAATAAAATGATTCGTCGAGGCAACATACATTGCTTTCGCGTGCAAGATTGAGTGTTAAAAATTTTCAACAAATAATTTTAACACTTATACAGGATTTGGATTTGCACAATAAAAAAGATATCAGTAACCGCGAAAGTAAGAATTTAAGAATATATATATTATGCGAATATAAAACTCTTATTTTTGAATTACCAAAGAATTACTTTAATATCGTCAATAAATTCAATTATGTGAGAACGCAAAGCATGTAATTTACTTACTGAAGGATATAGAGTGCTCTATCTATAGGTCTCGTTTCTAAGTTAACATCCAAGGAATGCTTTTGC
Source organism: Pogonomyrmex barbatus (assembly GCF_055798465.1). Taxonomy (NCBI): domain Eukaryota; kingdom Metazoa; phylum Arthropoda; class Insecta; order Hymenoptera; family Formicidae; genus Pogonomyrmex; species Pogonomyrmex barbatus. The sequence continues at coordinate 3,726,256 of NW_028297114.1, read as the reverse complement.
AATTGCTCTTCATCCTAAATAAGGATATTTAAATAAAGTCAACGAAGCATGATATTGAATAGTGCGAGGATGTTTAATGTTAAGGCACATGAACAAGTGAAAATAAGTGAATAAGAAATGGAAACATTGATGGATATTACATACTCTCACATCGGGTAACGGTTTATCCAATTGGAGACTCGCAAACTCTTCAAGTTCCATGGTCCTTTTTCTAATTGATTTCATCTTTTAATCTAATTTCATATAACCTTTTAAATATTATACACTCTTTCAGAGAACAAAAGATATATTCATGTTAAACATAATCGAATCGCAAAAGGCATAACGCATCAGCAGCGATACAATTAAATTTTTTAAAAATTGTAAAAACTAGGAATCACTAATTATTGATTAATTACCGATTTCATAAGATCTTTTATTTGATAAATACATGCAGTTTACATAACTTTATATCTTCTTTAAATGATAATTATGATGAACAATTTTATGAATCATATATAAGAATATACATATATATATTTATATTATATTATATATATATATTTATATACACATATTCATGTGTGTATATAAATGAGCACATGTTTGTATCACATTAAAACAGAAATAAGGATTTGACTTGAAATAAAGTTGACTTGAGAAATAAAGATATTTTTCTATGCTACTTAAGTAATACTTATTCATTTTATAGTAGACAATTCTATGCAATCAAAACTATATCATCAGTACAAAAGTATTATAGGAATACTTAATAGTTAATGAAATCAAAAATGTTGAAAATTCTATAATCCAAAATAATCAACTCCTGATTGAAACTGAAATTAAAATTTTTAGGATATTCAGAACAAATAATTTAATCCTCATTTTTTTTAGATTACAGACTAGCATTAATAAACTTATATTGCTCAACTTTGTTATAATTGTATATACTATGACATATTTTAAAAATATTTCACGACTGATATATGTATTTGCAACAAGTAACAACTAGTTATGGTATTCGAATAAAGCTTTCCAAAGTTATACATTAGTTATCTGAAAGTATTATATATAATACTGTTAATTGTATTTCTAACTAAAGTGTTCCATTTCTCCCTTGGAAGATATGGAAGAACACAGGTAGAAGTATATTAAAAATTTTTTTGATAATTTCTCATCTTATAATCATAAAATATAAAATTACAAAAATATATATATAAAAAAATTACATCTATAGCTGCAGTCTAAGACTATAAATACTGATGCATTCAATTAATCAATCTGGACAAGAGATCTACATTTTAAAGCATTTGAATATTAAGTAAAACGCAATTTATAAAGAATACATTAATATGATGTAATACTACTTTATTTAAATAAATTCTATGAACACTTTTTTGTTTTTGGCATATAGGTTTTAATAAGTATAAAATTAAAATCATTTAACCACCTCTTTAATCATTTAAAAGTAAATGTAATATATAAAATATAGATGTAATATATATTGAACTTTTAAAATAAAATAAAAAAAAAAAAATACATATAGTCGTATATATTGCAATTAACAAAAAGAAAAGTTTAGAATCTTAGATTTAAATTTGATAATTAGATGACACTTAATGGAGCTACATGTTAACAAATTGTATTATCAAAAATATTTTGATATATATATATATATATATATACACATCAAAATATTTTTAAATATATATGAAAATAGAATTTTGAAAAATAAACGTTTGGATTATAAGAAATATAACTGATTTTGCAGCTGATTATCCGGAGGTTTATGAAGATGTCGTCCCACTAAGAATGATAACTTTCGTGCATAATGACAAAGCGCAGGCACACGAACAGTACTTGTGCAATTATAATACAGATAAGTTAATTTGTACGTGACTTGTTGTACCAATTCTGCGTCTAATCCAGTATTATCATAGATAACATTGTATGATGTTGGTGAAACAGTACCTTGTCTAACTTGTTGCGATACGAGAAAGAAATCATATCTAAGTGGATCCGTTATGACATCATCAACAACTGTACCGATCGGAGGATTATTTCGATTTTCGAAAAGTCGAATATTAATTTTTTTATTCACGATTATGAATATTAGTTTGAAATTAGGGCCATAATATATTTTTTCAAGTTTCTCTTTCAGCGGTTCCACTTCATTTTCATAAACACTCCGAATTTGACCTTCGCTGACACCATCACGATAAATAAAAAGGTGCATAGGTAAAGATTTATTATGTTTGCGATAAGCCTGCACAGCCTTGTTTACATTGTCACAGAGCCGTTCTCCAAGTTCTTCGCTACTTTGGTATTGACTAATACAGCTGAAGAATTGTGTCAGCTTCTGATCAACAGTTGCTACCATAGACACTATAATCATACAAATAGAAAATTTCATATCCTTGTAATTAAATTATTAAAAAAAAATGCAAAAGTTAGAAACTAAAATGATATAAAAAATATTTGTGATTAGAATATCAAAATAATAGTCTAAATATTTAGAGATACTTACAGAAATTTTTGCCTTTAGTATTTGTGTCATGACATATATCAAAACCAATAGTCATTAATCCCTTTAACACTGTTTCAATGGACCAAGGAGCTCCGCCTAACTTACAGATCATTTGTACTGCCACTTTTGTAGCAATACTCATAGTACCTTTTCCATCTAAATTTTTTTGTAAAAAAACCTGTGATGGTACAGGTCTATCTATACAACATTTCTTCTTGATGGCTGCATAACGATCACTACGATTATTGCTCACTACGCAGAATATTAAATCTGGACTACTTCTGCTAAGAATATATTCAAGCATCTCAGTATACGAGCTTGACTTATCTTCGCGTAACCAATTTTCTTGCGGGCGAGTAACCCTGAATGACATTTGAGATGACACTTGTAATAGCGTATTTAGAAATCGCTGCAAAATTTTAGATTAAAATATTTTAATATTTTGCATTTGGAGTATGTATATAAATATATATGCAATGATATACATAATTTATATAATTCTGATGTTATATACTATATATTCGTTATATACTTATGTATATTCCAATTCACATTACTCACATCTACAGCACCTCTATCTCGTTGAGATCCAATTAACACCCAGTTTCTTAATTCCTTGTTATGAAATAAATGCGCCCTTTGCATGTTCCTTGTCCAATCTCCTCGAAAACTATTAATTTTATAATTATTAGCAACGACAATTTTCTCATCATATAATACACGAGCAGGAAATTGAAGTAAATTTCTATCTAACGACATATCCCAATCTTTAAATTCTTGTACAACTTTTGGCTCGTGACGAAGTCTATTATTAAATCTCATCAATTTATCAATTCGAGATGAAGGTGAGATACAAGTATGGGTAGCTAAAGCTTTCATAAGCTGAAAATTTTCTCTCATGTCATCAGTTAAACCTAAGAAAGAGAAAAAACTATTAGCATATATTAGCATAATATATTAGCATAAAATTCATCAATACAGACAAATTTATACGTAAAGCATAAGATATGTTGTTATATCTTTGTTATTAAAAAAAAAAAAAAAACTTATGCATTGGAGAGATATATATTATTTTTTACGATATAAAATGCACCTGTGGCACGGCACAGTTCAGGAACTAAATAAACAAGATTTCCTTGATTTGATGCATTCCGTTCTTTCGGTTTTGATCTTGTTACTAACATTGGTTGTGTGGCATTTGTTATATCAATACGGTACTTGGTCTTATAATATTCTTGATAAGATATATGTTGACCAGATTTCATAGGAAATGTCGAAGAAGGACTTGCATCAAAATCTACATCTTCGATACGATATGTATGATTGTTATAATCCGTAAGTACCATAAGTCCTATTACTCTGTTGCAAAATTCTGTCTAAAAATATATATTGTTATTTATATAAAATAAACTTACAGAATAAATTTGTAGAATGCAGTTTTCATAAAATTAATTAAATATATAAAATTTAAAAAATACAAAAAAATTTCGATATTTTATTTTACATTATTTTATCTTATTATGTAAAAAATGCATATAACAAAATTCTTTTCTAATATTGCTTTATAAATGAGGAAAGAGATTATGTGTTTATATAAATTTTTATTATCTCCTTTAGTATTAAATCTTAATCCTGATTTTTTTTTTTAATAAATAGTACTAGAGAGTGACAAAAACATAAAAATGAAAATATCTTACCTTATGATCATAACCATGTCTGAAGCATTCCATCAATATATGTAATAGTGATTCTTGACGCATTACTTTATGCGTTATTTCAGCAGACATTAGAATATCATTCTCGTATTGTCTAATAGTAGTGATATAACCAGGCCACAATTCCAGTTTATATTGATATATACTAACCTATATAATTGTACACAATCGTTTATTACAAACATTAAAATTTTAATTTAATAAAATAAAATATAAATACTTATGCAAATTGTTTACTAACTTTATCTTTAGCATCAAAATAGTCACGGCCCACCAACTGCAATTTCAAATGCTCAAGGCATTTTCTCATTATTATATTAAAAATAATGATATAATGCCAATCATCCGGCGACATACTTCCAACTAAACATATAGTAATTTTGATAGGTACATTGTCAGATTGTCTTGTTGTTACTAGTTCCATTTTCTAAAATATATTATAAAAATGCTTAACTTCAAATTCTATTTGTTTATGCAATAGTATGAAATATATTACGATGTACTTACATCTGGTAAACGAGAACTTGTATATAAAACAGTGCCATCAAAGATATATGCACCAACTTTCTCTTTATGAAGTTTAAGCATACCCTTGCGAACAAATGTACGAGTTTCTTCCGGTTCGAAATCAACTCGATATTTATAAAGACACCAATTAGGTCCTGTGGGTATTCGAAAGTGATTTGATTGCAGCATTATTGGTCTTCCAGACGTTCCTATAAATTTATAGAAATAGAATATTACTGATTCTTCTACATACACATAAATTGTAACATGCATACACATTATTAAAGTTGTTATATATAAAATATCAAATTTTCGCTAATTGAAAGTATTAATATCATTTATAATTAGTTTTATAATACATTTTTGAAACACTAGTTTCAAAAATTCTATTCTGAAGATTCGCTATATTGTCAGTATCTTTTGTGAATTAAATAATAATTTTCGGTTATAACTAGGAAACTGATTTTTATCAAGTAATTATGAAGATTGCTTATGGTTATCATAAAGAATTTATTTTTATCACAAATAATAATCCGATCAAAAAATGGACTTTATGACAAATCAATAATAAACTTTATCTAGCCTTTCCAATTTGTTTCGACCAATGAACTCATATGGAATTTTTTTTATTTTGCCAATAGCAAAAGGATGACGCATCACATTGAATAATCAATGTTTATTCATTTAGCAAGTTTTTTTTTTTGTTTAACGAGAATCATCTTCCACTAAGATTCATAGTCTGAATTCATTTTATTGATAAAAGTGTCTTAAATATGGTTTAGTAAATTAAGCCACTTTTAAAAGTATTGTGATTGTCAAAAAGGAGTTCGAAATATAGATATAAAATTCTTAAAATATTGTTGTCACTTAAACTTTTAAGTCTATCATGTGGTATATTTTACTAAGAAAAATTTCCAGAACGGAATTTTTTAAACCAACCATTGTATTTTTCTTTCTTTAATGTTTGCTCAAAACACACAGACAGTTATTTCACAATGTTTTCTCCAAAAGCTCTTATAATATTGCATGTAATTAAAGTATATCTAAGTTGCATATCCAATTCAAATTTGTATAAGAAAATTATACAAATTTCAGTAAAATTCATACTTATTTTAAACTTTAAGGAAAAATCAAATTATTTATTTTATATTTTTAAATTATACTTTTGGAAAAATATGTTATGAGCATAATGCAACTACAATAATAAAGGATTCAATTATATAGTTAAATTATATAATTATATTTAAGATGTTATAAAATCAATATAGAAACAATATCAATATTTTTAATTAACAAATGCAACATATTATATGTAACAACCTAATATATAATTTAAGATTTTATACTCACCTTTTTTAGTTACTAAGGTACTTGGTCTAGTAACAAAAATATCTTCCCTACGGTGTCGTTCACACTTTGGTTTCACTAACGCTGATGGTGCATCTCCACCTTTTATAAATTAATATATATGCAAAATATTTTCAAAGCCTTTTGACCATTGATTTAAATTATTAAAAATAAATGAGAATAAAAACACAAGAGTCGAGTCAGATCTTTGTGCTTAAAGTAACATTTAATAAACAAATTCTTATAACAAACATATCAACCTTACATTAGGTCATCTTCAATTTATCCTGTTCTACTGGAACATGAAAAAACTGACTTGACTGTTATGCACTTGTTGTCTATTTTGAATTTATATATATATTTTTTAAATTATATTTATTATAATCCTTAATTTATTATTCTTTTCATTTAAATTACTTATATTTCTCATTTTTCTTAATAATAGAAAAATTTTTCCAATTTATTGCTTTAATATTAAAACTATTAATATTACTTACTTATCAATAAGATTAATAATTAAAAAAAATTAAACAAGACATGACTAGATAAAAAAATATGATAAAGATTTTGATAAGAAACATACTTTCTAGCATAGTTTCCATTGGTTCCTCTTTTATCGTGGATTTAGATGTACTTGGTTGAGAATAATCTTCATGGCTAATAGTCTGTCACAATAGAATAACATATTATTTATTTTTTTTTTTAATTAGTAATTTGTATGTTAATAATATATAAATTTCTATTAAAAAGAGCAATTACTAAATGTAAAATTCTCAGCTTCATACATTTGTAAAATATATATTTTAAATACATATTTTAAATATAGTATTATATATAAAAAGGAGTTCATTATATTTATATGCTAAAATTAATATTACATTGCAAATCATATACCAACCTTTACTATTCCTTTTCCCAATCGCTCCTATAAAAAAAAGGAGAAAAGAATATTTAATTGCAAAATACATAATAAAATATAAAACTGTATATCAGTTATATATTTGTAAGCAAGAATCAATATTTGTATAAAAAATTCTTTTAAAAATTTTTAGAAAAGATTATTTTTATCATATATATATATATATATATAATTACTTTAAAAATTGCTAAATTTTTCATTTATATATATATATATATATATATATATATAAAAGCAAATTATTTATATATATATATATATATATATATATATATATATAAATAAAAATAATTTGCAAATATAATTTTTTTATATTTGTAGGGGATAAGTAAAAATAGAAAACATGAAATATATAGTAATGTGCATAACTAATAAATGAAAGAGGAGACACATCATTCATTAGCAGCAGATACTGAGCATGTATACTTATTTTCTGACTGATGTTAATACAGGATACATTTCATTTAATGCTTACAATATTTTCAAATTTTATTTTTATATTTTTGAGGCTTTTATAAGATTTTCTTCAAAATTGCATAATGACATTCAACAGATAAACTGAATGAGAATAAATGATATTGATAAGCATTAATTAAAATATTAATTGGAATAAATTTGTAATCTGTTATTATGTTAAACAACTATTTCAAAGATCCAAAAGATACAATTATTTCTTTTAATTGGCATCCTATTTCAACTTACTGTTTCTGAGCTTCTCTCATAAGGTTTCCTACGATGTCCACTACTGGTAGATGGTTCTGAGGTATCATAACCTCTATCTCCCCTTGATTGAGACATTTCTAAAATTTTATAACAAAAGCAGAAAACTATATTAATAATATTATGTTTGAAAAAACAATCTTCATAATTAACAATCCACACAATCTATTAATCTTAAACAACATAAAATTAATCTAAGAAAAATGTTTCATCATGATTTGATTTTTATCAAGATTACTTCTATAATTACCAAGAATATAAAATGTTACAATTAAGGAAATATTTATTCGATGTTTCGAACGTAAACCAATAATAATAATAGACATTTCACATAAAGTTTGAATAATAAACCTGTTTCCATAACCAATCTTATGTTTACTAATATACCAATGTATTCAAAATGAAAGTCTATTTAAAATTTGCCATTGAAAAAAATTTGCTATTGAAAATAACAAAAAAAGCTTCAATAGAGTCCAGAGACAAAAAAAGATAGGCGTAAAAGGAAAGACAGAAATAAAACAGAAGCGAGCGAGATGTATTTTTATGTCAATAGCAAAAAAAAATACAATTTTTGGCATAGCATACAAAAATATTACAAAGAAAACTACCTGTGAACTAATTGCAGTATTCACTTTACATTTGAACATAAACCAACTGCATTTCACTTCTTTTATTTTCCGTGGACATGAAAGCAGCAAGACGCATGATCTTTCCCGCTTCCCACGTGGGATCGCGTGTTTATCTTAAACCTCATCTTAAACTATTGTAACACATCTTTCCGCCGACGATAGGAATCGATCGAGATAAATGAAATGTCGCGTTAAACATCGATTTTTCTTAGAATTACCCCTTAATATTTTGTCACGTGTTCCATGATTAAATGTTTATTCAAACAACTTTGTGATCATGCCCTCGTCAACGACAAAGACATAAAGATGTTAAACGTAAAGACGGATAAAACTTCGCGTTAACGTCGACTTTTTTGGGAATTTTATCGTACGCTGATACTTACCTTAGTATTTTCGTAGAATTTTGGTTCAGAGGGCTCGAACTGCGTCCAAAATGCGTGTTATTCGATTCTGTTTCACAACAAATTCGTTGCACACGTTCAAAACTATCAAAGCCCCGGTTTCCAATACGTAAACTATGAATCGACGTAGCTTATTGCGATTGCTTTCCCTTATTACTAAGCAGCTCCACTTGACCAATCACACGTCAAGCGTCACTCCGAAAAAAATTGATTGGTCCTACTCGAATAGGCTGGAAAAACATTCACGCGATCGATATCTGGATCGATGTTTTTACGAAAACATCTTTCTGAAGTCGAATCGACCAGATTTGACGTCGCGCATGATATTTAAAAAGCTCGAATATCGTCATAACACAAGAATCGGCACGAGTGTGTGAGGATAAAAGATATCAACGGCGATAAAAATGTAGTCGTAACAGCACCGCGCAATTTTGAAGCGGCCAATCAACGACGTTTTTGTCACCCCTTTTTTTCGACTTAGCAACAATATACTCAGCAAACTCATACATACATACATAACATATAACTCATATACATACATAACTCATATACATATCTAAAAATGCGACGTAGGCGTAATGAAATGCTTTATGCCAATTTGTAACAGAGATGAGTTTTTTTAATTCATCGATTAATAAATCACATTATGCAAATGTAACTTTGTTCTAAAACAGTATTTGCGCATTATGCGATTAATCGATCGAGGAATTAAAAAACTCAGTCTGCAATTAGTAGTTTCTGTCAGCCACTTGAGATTTGAGGATTTTGAGATCGTTTTTGCACTGTTCTACGTTGTATAAAAATCTAAAAAAAATTGTATATTTGTAAAATTTTTAATAAGTTTTTATCTTCAAAATTTTTTTCAGGTAGGATATTGTCGTTTACAAATTTATCCTAAAATTTATAATAAAATATTAACTGTGCCTTTAAATTTCTTGTCGATGGAAAACTAGGAAAATTTTTAAAAATTCATCAATTTTTAACATACACACGTATATTTCAAACATTGGGAACACATTATTGATATATTATGTGAATCATAGTTTTTATATATTATATAAATTAAAAAAGAAATTAATAAATTTTTCTTTTCAAAGGATTCACCATTCAGATAAATAATCATATGTGTATACGTGGTACGCTATGGAATAGAATATATCCTGTTATAATTGACACACTGCTCTATATACTAGACATCTTGTTACTGGATTTATCCCAGATGTATCATGTAAAATAGACCAATATGTATGTATGGTGCTTACATGTATGTATTTGTGAACATTGCACATTTTCTCTCAATACCGAAGACATGTATAATTTTGCCAAAATTTACTTCGAGTAATATCTTTCCAGTAATATCTTTCAAGCGATTAAAAATCAAGATCTTTTGCCAAGGATACATTTAGAGATCACTTTAATATAGAATTCTGTCAACGATTTAAAGTTAAAGATACTTTATAAACTATCCTAAATTTAGCGTTCAGAGAAAATGCACAATGGAACATATTATATGTACATATGCGAGTGGTTCAGTTTAACAGATATAAGAACAGATCGCTCGCTTATTAAAGCTTATTAAAAATCCAAAGACATCGTGATGAATAAAACAAAGAAGAAGATTATTAAGAATAAGTATTGTATGTGAGATTTGCTTATGAAAATATGAAATTTCTATGCAACTATATGTAAAAACTGCAACTCCTAGAAGATATTATTCAATAGTAAAGAATGGAGATATTTACTGGGATTGAGATGTTGCATCTTATGATATTAAACGGATAAAAGTGGTATAGAACTTTACTTATACAGATTATATTTTCAGAACTACCGCTATATCTTCAAATATATATTCTAGGTCTGTATTCGAAACATAGGATTAGAACCAGATGTGGCTATAGGATTATTAACTCCTCTTGCTAATGATATTCTGTGTTCTGTGTTCGACAAATAAAACATGAAATCAAACGGCTACATTTGGTTCTAAATGGAACAAACAGACATACAGACCAAACATTCTCTGTATATAATTTTGTTATTCCTATTCAAGCCGATAATTCTCTCCATTTTTTTATTTTAACGTTTCCTACAAACACTTACCCGATTACTTACAAAAATTTTAACTGGTGTTACAAGAATGGGATGCTGAAGGATATTTTTTTTTCTTTTCGTTATGAAACTGATTGTACAAATGTATATATGTATATATATATATGCATGTACATGTATAAAATATGTATCTTGTATTTTTGCATCCCTTCTTATGATGTTATAAACAAATATCGTTTTCAAAAACATATTACGATTAACAAAAACTAATGCATATAGAAATAAAACTGATGTAACACAACACAATAGTATTACAATGCTTATATATATCCTGTTATATAATTATTTAGGAAACTGAAATATAATTATCTATAAGAACAACAAATATAAAGAATTAATATTTTCTAGTATATATCTAAAACTTGAGCGAGAGGTATTAATTCTATATAAATAAATGTAATTGAGCACGGAGTACACTTATATTTTATAACTCAATTTAAATAAATGTAGTTTATATAAGTCTCTAATTTGTATATAATTAAAATATTTCGTATAAAGCATAAATAAAGCTATATACGAATAAAGCATGTTCAACTTGGTCGGTTTATCGAAGAAAATTTGTTATAATGAAAATAAATCTTCATTAAAGGTACATTTCAGAAAGACGCATCTTATACTTGTAATATCATTCTAAAAATAAGGGATACATCTATATGTTTATATTTGAAAAATATCTCTAATATATTAATATTATCTAAAAAGAATATATGGCTGAGCTTAAATATAATAAAGTGATCAAATATACATAATATAGAATATCGTTCTTTTTTTAATAATACTACACTTAGATTATTTTTATTACATTCAACTTCTGTATTATTTACAATCAAGATGTATAATGATGAAAACGAAAACAGAAAAATTAAAGTTAAATGAAAAAATAAAATATGAGATGTTATATGTTACTTTACATAAATATACTTAATTAAAACCAACTTACTCTTATATTACAAAATAAACAGAACATTAAAACAAGATAGTTATATTATGTTAAGATCTGTAATATTCTTGATATATAATTTTATTAATTATAATATAATAGTAATATAATCTTGATCATTGATGAATATTATAAAAGTCGGAAGAATATATTATTAATGTGAATTATAAACTTCTGAAATATAATTTTTATTAAAACGGTTTTGTCAATAGCAGTTAAGGCGTAAAACATACATATCTTTTTATCTATTCTATTGAGACGAATCATAAAAAAACTTAAAAAAACTAAGAAAGTTAATAAAATTCAATTATCAAATCCATAACGTTTATATACAATAATTTTCAGTAAATACTTATAAAGGCTTTATTTCTATGCGTATATAATAAAAATTTACTTAATAAATATGTGATCAATATTATAAATGTTTCTACTGTTTCTACAGCAACAATATGATACTATTAGTTCAAAGAATGTACATATTTTTTAATCTGTTTTTGTTGTCATATTTTAAAAGCTTTTTTTCATATCAAGATTTATTAGGAATATTTTTTAAAATTATTTTCATATTGACATGTGTATTATGTCCAATTATGTTTTTCATATTTTTTTGGAAGAAATGCCTACTGATTATTTAATATAACGTAACAATTTTATTTCTTAAAAATAATTTTTTTTTAGGAAAACTGCAATCAAAATGAAACAGCGGTTTTGTGAGAAGGGGGAGAAGAGGGAGGGGGAGATAATATACAGAAAGAAGGATCAATAGATTTAAAAGACTAATCAACTTAAAATTGAAGAAAAATGTTTTAAATAGTAATTCTAGTTTAAAAAAGAAAAAAAATATTGATATTTTTCTAAATATTTAAATATTTAAACATTCTATTTTTTGTAAACATTCGGGAGTTATTTACATAGCTGGTTTTAAGTATCTCTTTTTTATTACTTTCAGTATTAAATTAAAACAACTATGGCTATATACATACTCTGATACATAAACAATAAAATATATAAAAAGTAAAATATATAAAAAAAGTGCTCTCATTAAAACAAAGTTTGAAACTATTGTATATATACATTTCTACGTATTCTTATCTTATCTAGAAAGAATTTCATCACAAAACCGCTGATACATCTTTTATAAGAAGCAATTTAAGAATTATATATATTTTACAAATTTCTTCCTTTTCCATAATATTTACATATCATTAAACAAATATTTTAATAATGTTTGTTAAACATAATTTCTTTTTAACATTATCCACATTTATTGACATTTAAACAATTAAAATTATTCAAATAATAAAATAAATGTTCACAGCATGCATGCAGTAACTACTATATTGGTAACTTGCAAAAAAAACCTATTATAATAAAAAAAAGTATATATTCATTATTATTTTAATCATTTTTTAAATAGTTATCGAATTAAATCATATATATTAAATGAAATTTTAATAACGGAAAGAAAAAATATGTCATACATAAATACAATATTTTCAAAAGCCTATTTATACAGTTTTCAGACATTAAAATTACTCATTACGGATATGCTTTGTCGCTTTGAGATTTTCTTATAAGGAGGATTTGACACTGCGTGGAAAAAATGATACCAAAGGATGTCAAGATTCATAAATCAGTCGTTGATAATGAGGAAATATTTCCCAGGTTGGCAAATGCAAACCAAATTCTAAAGCTACCAATACGGCAAACTCAGAAGTAATTAAGTCCTTGCGATTTAATCGGAATACACCCTCAATTCTCTGTAACAATAATGATAGTTACTAAAAGCTAAAAAAAGCTTTATTATTATTATTATTACACAATATAAGGATACCTCAATGAGGGATTTAAGAATATCGCCTTTCACATCATTCAATTTTGCTGCAAGAAGTAAACAAGCACCAGCACACAACTTCCGTGTCTGTTTTGTTACAATGTTTCGAAGAATAAGTTTTTCAAAATATACGTAGGCCATTGCAACAGTAAGTAAGTCAATGCCATATTCTAATTTAGCTATTTTTCTCATTTCTCGCTTCAAACTGAAAGAAGAACTTTTTAAAATAATAGTACAAGAATCAAATATATAAATTATGTATAAATTAGACCAACCTGCGCAGTTTACTGAGAGTAAGTTGAATATGCGGAAACTTTTCCTTAAATTTATCATTTAATTCTTTCTTCAAATCCGAAGGTCTTACATAATCAATAACAGATGCCTAGATATATATTAAATATTAAACTATGAAATATTAATCAAAATTTTTAAAAAATCATTAATTATAACAATTGAGATTAAAACGTATACCATATATGACGTAAATGTTAGTAATGTTCTATGTTTTCCAGCGATGAGTTCTGGATCATCAAGTAAATTTGGATTATATTGAGCAGATTGTTCATCCCATTCATAAACTATAATAATATGGAAAATAATTAAACTCAGCTAATTATACAGTTGATAACTTTTAAAGAAATTAATTTTTTATACTCACCTTTGGAGTCAGTATTAAAAGACAATGGTGGAGACTCGGAAGTTATGTAATGAGCACGATTTGTAGCTGTATCATAGGAAAGACACCTAAAATGAAAGAGAAACACTGTAAAATTTATCATGTAATTATTTAATTTTTCAGCATGCAATAGCATACAATATGCTTCAGAATTTTTGCATTTTTCATTAAGACATTAGAATTTAAAGAAATATATTAAGAATGTTAAATATTAAGATATTAGTTTTTAAATCACAATAATAAGAAAAAGAATATTGTAAACTTGTTAAACTTTTGTTTCAATTTTATCTTGATAAATATAAATATTCAAAATTTAAAAGTTATAATAATAATAATAATGATCTCTTGATTTATTCTCGCTAGGAACAAGTTGAATCAAAGTTTCATGAGAAAAATTTTACATTTTAAAAAGTGCATAAAATTTTTAAAATATGATTTACATATAAAAATATATGAATACATATAACACATAACTACATTCCTATATTTTTAAATAGCAAGTATTTTTTTTTCATATGTAAGGAAAATGTAATATGAAATTATTCTGCGATGTGTACACATTTATTAGACATTTTAATGAATGATATAAAAATGTACATAAATATAATTTTAATATGTAATATATACATATGTATTAAAGATGATTAGAATGTGAATAAAATATATTTTTAATTTATATCTTTCTGTTATAAACTTTAGAATTTTATGTTCTATATCAAATGGAATTTTAATATTGTCTATTAAATTTCTTTGTATATTAATAAAAGGAATAAATGATTATTTCTTTATGAAGAATAGTATCAATATCATTACTAAGTATATTATAAAATGATTATGAATGATCTAATGACTGATTTTTACAACACATCTTTTGCAGAATTGTAACAAAATTTTAAGAAATAGACTTGTAGACCCTTAGCCCCACTGTTCATCTTAAATTTATCTAACACTTCTACGTTTTATTACACATATATTGTACTATAATTTTTACCATTTTCTGTGATCCACATTCCAAGTAATTGTTTTTGTCCTGCAAAAAGATGGTTGATATGTTTTGTTATAAAAATAAATATATGATATATGAATCCATGTACACATTACCTATGATATTGAAAGATTAAAAAGATGTCTAGATAATACTGCAATTGTGAATTATAGAATTATAGATCACAAATAATCATTAAGACATTCTTCAATAAGTAATAAAGTTTTCTCAGTGTTTGTTTTTAATGAAAATTTTATGCAAATTTAAAGCTATTAAATCTATTAATTTTACAGTAAAAACTAGACATCTCATATATTGAAGAAAGAGAAGACTATCTGATGATTTCTTTTAATTCTTATAAAAAAGTTTTATAGAGTATATAAATAAATATATGTAAAAACTAAAGAGGATATATCATTAGTATATATATATGTATATATGTTTATGTGCATGTATGTGTATATATACAGGATATCCAATTATATGGATTGTGATGTTAAATATGTATAAAGGAAATATAGAAAGTTATTTAATTAGTAAATATGTTTTGCTGTACCTTTGTACCACATGATGTTTATTAGGTATAAAATGTGGAAGTTCCATAGGTTCGTTTTCATTTAGATTCAATTTTTTATCTCTTTGGAATTGTCGAGATGGAACAAGCAATTGTCCATAAGATATTTCCTACAAAATCAATTAAGCATAAATAGATTAATTTTCTAATGTTTTAGAGTATTGAAAAGTAAAAAAATTTTTAATACTTGGCCGTCTTTTGCATGCTCTATACCCAGCAATCCAAATGGATCAATACTGTCATTAATTGCTGACAATGGTCTTTGAGATGACACATTTTTTCTTCGACATGTATCTTTACGTAATTCTGACCTGTAAATAACAGCATTTAAATTTTATTAAAATCCGGATCATTATATTGAAACATATAAAAAGTAGTATCAAATAAGTTAACATTAAGTTAACATTATAGCAATACATAAGTTAACATTATAGCAATAAAATTGCTATAATGATAGATAATAATAAAAATATCTTAGAACAAATAAGTTACAAATAATTTTGTAAATATTGAGAGAAGTCTTACCAACTGGAACGTTGTCCTTTATTATATGGAATAGCAGAAAATACTACAAATGGCACATGTTGGTTTGATACCAAAACCAATCTATCATCTCCAAATTTACAGCCATTCACAGGGCGTTGCATCAAACGCAATTCCTTTGTAATCTCTGGTATTATGCTACTATTTGTAGAAACAGCTTGCACGTTATTCACTGCCTTCGTCTTTGGTTTTGATGATTGTGCTTTTGAATGTATGGAGCCAATGCTTTCGTTGCTACTGTTATATTGATGCTTAATGTCTTCCGAAAGCGTAGATGTTTGATGACTTATGCGCTTCTTATATTGTAGAGAACCCACACGTCTTTCTGGTAAGGAATAGTCGCTTCCGGTAGTTCCCGTTCTAAAGATACAATTTCGCAATCAAATAAAATAGAAAGTACATATATGTAAAAAATATATATTATTAAAAAAAATTTATATGAGGATATTATTTTTTTCTATTCAAAATGAAGTTCCTTATTAGCAGAAATTAATTTAATGTTTTCACAATTTTTGATCTATTTGAAAAAAACATATTGTTAAGCAAAGCTTATTTGTTTGTCTATACCTTGTTTTTGTTTTAAAAAGAATATAATTTAAATTAAGCAAGAAATTACAGTTAAATAAAAAAGTCATAATTATAACACTGTAAGTGTTGTATCCCAGATATAAGTATGCAATGTATGGATGGAATGCAATCAAGTTTCATGATGTTTTTGTTTGTGATATCCTATACGCATTTGATAATGTTATCTGAATCCATTAAGTGTCATTCAATCCTATCCAAGACAGTCTTTGAAATGGAATATTATAGTACACAGATTCTCATTTAGTTACTTATACTAATTATTACTCAAATCAATTTTCAAAATTGATATTTAACATATAATTAACGTATAATTTAGAATATTTTAAATGTTCATAACAACAATTATCACCTGATATTTATAGCCATTTGATAAATTACTTTATAGAGTGTTCAATCTTAAAGTAAATAATTTAAAGTTCTACATTACAATTTTTATTATTAATTTAATACAGGTTTTTAAACTAATATATATAAATTTATATTACTTTATGTTTGATCAATTCTATTATCATAAGTTATCACAACCTATTTCTTAAACAAAGACTCAAAAGATAAGATAAAAAAATGTATTATTAATTTACCAATAACAAGTGATATCTTATTTAGCTAATTTTAAAAAGAATTAATTTTCATTTATTATTTAAGATAGTTTGTATAACAAAGCATACACTATAACTTATGTGTTCATTTTTGCCTTTTTAATGCTGCTTATAATTTGAAAACAAGCTGTTTTTTTCTTCATATCATACATGATAAAATATATTACTTCAATACTTGGACATAGTAAGAGCTTTTTGGAGCACCAAGATAAAGGAACACAGCATTGATTTAAGCAACTGTAATCAACAAACGAGTGTTTACCGTTCTCTAAACGAACTATGCATGCCACAAGAAAACTGCAGGTGATTTCTCTCCTGCTCCAAAAACATGGTAACTGCTGCCTTGGCAGGAGTGAGTAGTCCATCCGAATCAGAACTGAAAGAGTTGTGATCGGTGCTCTTGTGCACCGGCTGCGGCGAGTTGTTCTGCTCTATCGTGTCATTCTGTGAGTAGTCGTGCGTTTCCTCTGGATGACAGCCATCTAGGATCTCCTCCATGGAGACCTCGAGGTTAGCGGTCCGGCATATTTCCAGCACAGCCTGCTGATCCACCTGGCCATCGCTAAATCTACGCGTGTGTGTCGATCCTGCGCCGCGTGACAGGACGGCGAACTTGGTGTCCCGGTGACTGCCGTCAAGGGAGATGTTGGATAGGAATGTAAGGGCGGCCAATCTTCTACGTGAGTGATTTTTCTTTAGGGCCGCTGCCATTCCACGATGGACCGTGTCGGGATACCGGTGTCGAATACCGAGGTAAGCTGTGACAACGTGCACCCGACGATGACGACGATGACGACAACAACGACGACAACAACGACAACAACGACGACAACGACGACGACGACGACGACGACGACGGCGGCAACGACGACGTCGGCGACGTCGGCGACGACGACGACGGCGACGACGGCGACGACGACGACCTCGACTTTTTCGTACGACGACAACTAAGATCACAACGCATTGTCACTACTGATACACTTAGTTCTAAGTTCGCCAATCACAATCACGGCCGTGCGCCACACGTACAAACGTGAACCGGTATCGCTGATCATCATGCCGTTTCCTCGGACGAGCCGTTCACGAACACGCGTCACCTTCCGCACACTACCGTACGACTTTACCTACTACGCAACAGCGGGACCCATCCTCCTCCCCGTAGCGTCAGCGATCGCAGAACGTGGGATTGCGCAGTAGCGCGCGGCACAACATGCGAAATATGTGGTAACATTAGGCCCAACTTGATTTAACAAAACACTTGATCAAACAAGACATTAAAATAAAAACTAAGTAAATAAAAAAAATAAATAAAAAAAATAAATAAAAAGGTAAATTTAAAATAAACTAAAAAAAGTTAAAATGAAAAATAAGTAAATAGAAAATAAATAAAAATGTAAGTTTAAAATAAAACTAAAAAAAATATTTTAAAACAGAGCAAAGGAAATTATATCAAAAGATCTTTTTCAATTAAATTAAAGTCTAAAAATGAAACACACAAATTCTTTTTATTATGAATGACAGAAATGACAGAGAGTTTCTGCGTCCCAACTGACTATTATGTATCATAAATATTAATGTTCATTGAAAAAAATAGAAAAAAAAGACAAAGTTTGATGATGTTTTAATAAATATAAAATTCTTATATAAATGATTTAATTGTTGATGTCAAATATATTTAAGTTTTTAAGTATCAAGAAGCTTACATCATTAAAAATTTCATACTTCACAATTAATTAAGAGTAAGAGAATAACGCTGATAAATAAAACAATAATATAGAAGTTATTAAATATTATAAAAATTAAACAATGTTATTAACAATATTGTGATATAATAAAATGCAAATAATGTATTATAGTTAAACATATAAAAAATTGTTGCAGGCATCTACGTTTAGCTACGAGACTGTCAAGACAGTCACATGGTCATCTGCTTACAAAAACGCATGCGTACGGCATGTTGGAAAGGAAAATACGCATGCGTCTGAAAGAACACATTCTAGGAACACTGATTGGCGATATCTTTCGTACGAATGTAAACTGAAAGTTTAACATGCCGATGGAGGACGTCACTTTCAGAGAAATGTCTAATCTCTCAGATTCGAGACTGACGATATTTGTTTATCAATTTACATTCAAGTTGAAGTTCTACAAAGCGTATTAATATGATGCAAAAAAATTATGTTAAAAGTTGGAATCACAATAATTATAATAAAATAATAATGATCGCATAGCAAAATGTTAAAAACGTCTTTCATTAATTATCTCCAACTCTCCATTAAACAGGAAAAAACAAAGTTATATAATCGTTTATTTGAAAACTATTGCACAAATTTTTTTTATATAAATTAAGTTTGAATTATAGTTATATCAAATAGCTTTCTATGTACCGACGGAAAGAGTTAGACAATTATTTGAAAAAAATATTTTTTAAAGTAATATCCGTGAATTTTCTTTGCATGTTTATTTAAACAAATTATATAATAATTAATATAAACTTTACATTTTTTGAAAAAAATACATAAATGAAATTTAATAGAATAATTAAAATAAATATCTTTCAGACAGAACGATTTAAAATTTAATTGATTATTTTCTTTATTGTCGGCATTTTAGATATATATAAAATATTGATGCAAAAATAGTTAACAAATGTGATATTAATTAAATAAATAAGACACTTAAATATTAAATTAAAATTAAGTAATGACGGAAATTTCATTACGCATTCGTAGACAAGCTTGAAAAATTAATAAAAGTTAATAAAAATATCAATTTGAATGATAGGATAAGTGAAAATTATGTTTCACGTTGTCAGAAACGTTCGAAAAATCAAGTTTAAGTATTAGGAATGCACGTTGAGCGTGGAAGTATTCAAAAGTAAGGTACTCCCACCCAAGTCATGTGTCAGTCGTCGACCAATAAGAGTGCTACGAGGTATGTGTAGAGGGGACAGAAGATATGGGACCTGCTGGGGTCCGCTGACCAATCATTGCGTTGATACGCGGAAGCAAAGTGGGGAGGCAACCCAATGCGAGCGTAGTGGGTTGGAGTGGGAGAACCAATAGGATCATACCTAGTAGACGCAAAGTGGGAAAGATAACACCCCTATCTCGAGATACTTCAACGACCTACTCGGTCAACGTGCGCTCCTAATATTCAAACCGATTTTTCGGACATTTCTGGCGACGAGAAACCCGACTTTCATCTACGCTATCATCTAAATTTAGACTTCTATTATCTTATACATATCTTTTGTGTAATATAATTTCTACTTTTTAATAGTAATTTAATTAGACATCTTTTCTTTATTTAATTAATATCATTTTTATTAATTATATTTATTTGTTTATTTCATGTGTATGCATTTTGCAGCAACGATTTCAGACATCAAGGAATAAGAATATAACAAATTCAAATCACTCATAATGCATTTATTTTTTCGAAATAGATATGTTTTAAATAGGTTTTTAAATAATTTATTAAATAAATTAATAGGCACAAAAAGATCTCATATAAATATAATTTAACAAATAAATCTTTTATATTGATATATGGACAATCATATATACATTATTAAAATAAATTATAAATAACTTTTATCGTCGGATTTTTTGTTAAATATATAAAATAAATTAATAAACACATAATTTTACAGACGCCGAAGAATAAGAGGATAACAAATTCAAATCACTTATAATGCATTAATTTTTTTCGAAATAATGAGATGTTTTAATTCGCTTTTTAAATAATTTAATATATTAAATAAATTAATAGGCACAAAAAAATATATGCAAGTATAATTTAATCAACAAGTAAATCTTTCATATTGATATATGGACAATCAGAAGTAAAAACATTATTAACATAAATTATAAGTAACAATATTTTATTTTTATTTATTCATTGGATTTTTTTAAATATATAAAATAAATTAATAAGTACAATATACGTATTTTTCAAAAAAAGAGATATTTCAAAAATATTAGACTTTTTAAAATCGAAAAATTCGTATTTATAAATTATATAACAATAATATTTATCGTTGAATTTCTCTTCAAAATGCATAAAAAGAATATTGAAATGCAACATTATTAAAAGGAGGAATATATTTTGTCTCGTTTTTCAAG
The DNA here is from genome assembly GCF_055798465.1 of Pogonomyrmex barbatus. Classification (NCBI taxonomy): domain Eukaryota; kingdom Metazoa; phylum Arthropoda; class Insecta; order Hymenoptera; family Formicidae; genus Pogonomyrmex; species Pogonomyrmex barbatus. The sequence continues at coordinate 3,704,540 of NW_028297114.1, read as the reverse complement.
TTGGTGAGAAATGTATCGCCATTTTGTACGCGCATGCGTAAAGTTTTTATTTGGCATAATAGACCGTTAGAATGTGCTAAGGTTTGATTTTAATGAATAGGTTATGATTATACGAAGATTTCTGTAATATTTTCTTGACTGTTTATCTTTGTCAGTTGTTATCAAAATGATTCGAGATCTTTCGCTACGTCTAACAAATAAGGCATAGTATTTCCATTCTACTTCATTTTGTTGATTATAATTGAGAAATTAAATTGTGAAAATCTGAAAAAAATCTGTGATAAATTAAAAGACATGGAATTTTAATATATGTAAGCTACTGTGTCTCGAGAGAAGAAAAAAAATGAGTACTGAGTATAAATTCGAGAAAGAAATTGACTGCAAACAAGGAGCTGTAAGATCTGTACGATTTAGTGGTAAGAAAGCTTGCTTTGTTTTATATATGTTATAATTTTATGGATCGTACATTATTTCATATTTTAGTTGACGGTTCGTATTGCATAACATGTGGATCGGATAGGAAGCTAAAGCTATGGAATCCGTACAAATCCGCTACATTAAAAACATACAGTGGACACGGTAACGAGGTTATGGACGCTTGTGCGTCCTGTGATAGCAGCCAGATAGTCTCCTGTGGATTAGACAAATCTGTAATTGTCTGGGATGTGGCAATGGGCATACCTGTACGTCGTTTCAGGGGACATGCAGCTCCTGTTACGACAGTAAGGCAAGTGCATTATTTTATTAATAAATTTTATTAAGAAATTTGTATTTGTATATCAGATTAATATACTAAAAGCTGTTAATAAATCAAATTAGTAAATATAAGACTACATGAATATTTTGAATTATATACTCAACCATGAATTATTCTTGTTATTTAACAGAATATGCATTAATTATTTTAGTATCAAAAAAGTTATGTGATTGCATTTAGATACTTAATATGTTTTAGCTTTAATATATATTAATCTAATGTGGTATTATAGTGTAATATAGATGATCAAGTTTGCTATATAATCATGTTTATTATATTATTATATTTATTATATTGTTTTTTATAATTTACTGTGTGCTATATATTCTTGTAGATAAATTTATCATAACTTATAGATATAAAAGCTCTTTTCAAATTTATTCTTTAGAGAAATAATTGTATTTAATTAGAATTTAATTGAAATCAGTAATTTTTAAACTTGAAATTTAGATTAAAGTTTATCTTGTTTCATTTAAATGCAACATATTCCAATGTAAACACAAATTTTTTTAAGCCTGTTAGCTGAATTAAACTAATCTATCCTGTTGCAATTACAGATTTAATGAGGAATCATCAATGATTATTTCTGGATCTCGGGACAATAGTGTTATGTGTTGGGATGGACGTTCTAAAGCACAAGAGGCTGTACAATCTTTGAATGACGCCAAGGATTCCATTTCAAGTGTAAGGGTTTCTGATCATGAAATCTTGACTAGTTCTTTTGATGGTAAAGTGCGTACTTATGATATACGTGTGGGAGAACTTTGCGAAGATTACATGGGTGGTAAGAAATAATAAGTTAATATAACAGATTTGGAATTTTATTGGAGAGTAACAACATACAAACTTTTTAGATGCAATCACATGCGCGAGTTTCACCAGAGATGGACAATGCTTAGTCGTTAGTTGTGCAGATGATGTCATTAGATTAATTGACAAGGACTCGGGAGAGCTGCTTGGAGAATTCACGGGACACACTGGAAAAGATCTGTGTCTGGAATCGAGCGTAGACTTCCAAGACACGAAAATTCTTTCGGGTTCGGCGGATGGGAAGCTCTGGATTTGGGATCTTATATCTCAGAAGGTGGTTGCGAAACTCTCAGGTTTTAAACCGACTAAGTATCCTACTGTATCTATAAGTGTTCATCCACAAAAAAATTGCTTTTTGGCATCTAATGGGTCAAATATATTGATGTGGAGCACATCGACGAGTACTGCGAATAACGAATAGTACCAAAATTTGTTCTGTTATTTCCCTCTTATATACAGAATAAGTTTGTGATTCAGAGTAAGTTCAAAGTTTGTAATTTTCATTAATTTTTACAATTTTCTTAGAAATAAATTTTTATTACGGCTGTGTATATATCATTAATAATAACATAGTTATCAAAATGATAATATCTTAATAAAAGTTATAAGAATTTTGCGCTTTTAAACGATTGTAAATAATCTTAAATTATTATTTACTATATTTTTAATACAACGTAAGTGTTAATCACTATGTTACGTAATATATAACAAAAATATAAAAGAATCGTTACATCCTAATTTGAATTAAAAAATATAGCTATATTATATATTCCGCAATCAATTCTTATGAGAAATTGTAACAATTGTAAACAAATATATATATATATATATATATATATATATATACATTACACACACACACACACACACACACACACACACACACACACACACACACACACACACTATATATATATATATATATATTCTTAAGCAGGCAAATATTGATGATTCAGATGAGGCAAACAACTAGGATAGAAGCCAGTCGTATTGGACTGGCAAACAATGTGAAAAAAAGAAAGGAATTTAATTTAACAATAACATCCGTTTCGCACACAGGTGCAGATGTGTGCGTTCGCGCACGTGAGCGCAAAAATTCTTCGTTCGCTGTTGTGGTGGGAACGAGAGGTGGTGTCGGCCCAGGTAAAGCTGGGCCACATCATACGATACGCGAACGATTCGCACGCGCGAGCGACGCAACTTTCGAGCATATACGCTTAATGTAAAGTGTATGAGAAGGAGAGCAGGATGATGATGAATACAAGAGAAAGAGAGAGCGAAACTGCGCGCGCAGGTGGCGCGATCGGTGCGTCAGACTTGTTGGTCGCCGGCATAGTCTCGCCCGGGAGAATGCTCGCGTATGTGCACGAGAGAGAAAGACAGAGACTACATTA